>NW_027505879.1:0-116859 GCF_021521415.1 Bidens hawaiensis | reverse complement strand
GGTGTGAATATTACCAAACAAGGTAGAGTGTTGAATGAAATCCTGATGTTTGATGATGTCAACTTGGTGGAACAACTGAACCACAATCTGCTCAGCGTCTCTCAAATCTGTGACAAACAATACTCCACACTATTCACCGAGAATGAATGCTTGATTCTCAAATTAGGTTTTAAAGTCCCGGAAGAATGGATCTTGATGCGTACTCCGAGGCATAATGATGCTTACATAATAGACATGAATAGTTCCTATTCACGTAAGACCGCTTCATGTTTATTATCAAAGGCCTCGGAGAACAAATCATCTCTAAGGCATCGGTGTTTAGGTTATGTTAATTCTAAAAATCTAAACAAATTGGTTAAAGGGGAACATGTGAGGGGATTGTCTGTAAAATCTTTCTCTTACATTGAAAAATGTCTTTCATTCTCTAAATGCAAGCAACGCAAGCTCCCTCACAAACCCAAGACTGTCAATATCAAAGATTCCATTCTTCAGCTGTTACACATGGAATTGTTTGGTCCTATTACTCCTATGGCAATCGGTCGAAAAGCCCATTGTCTTATGATTACTGATGACCTTTCCCGTTTCAGCTGGACTTTCCTTTTAGGGCATATGGATGAAACCGCACAGTTTTTGTTCAAGTTCATCACTCTGGTGGAGAGACAGACAGACAAGAAGGTGATATTCGAAGCGACAACGTAACTGAGTTCTGCAACCGATCTGTGTGGATGACTTCTGCAGCTCAAATGGAATAGAACGCCATTTCAGTGCACCCTATACTCCTCAACAAAATGGAGTTGCTGAAAGACGAAACCGTACACTGATTAAAGCTACACGAACCATGCTGTCTGATTCCAAACTACCTCTGTTCTTCTGGGGAGAGGCCATCAACGCGGCCTGCTTCATCCAAAACCGTGTGATTATCAACAAGCATATGAAGAAGACTCCATATGAAGTCTATTACAAGACGAAGCCTCTAGTCAACTTCTTCAAAACCTTTGGATGTCCTTGCACCCTACTCCATACTGGTGCTCAGCATGATCCCTAATTTGCTGAAAAGGATGATGAGTGTTACTGCGTTGGGTATGTATCCAATAAAACCGGTTATAAAGTCTACAACAAGAAAACGAAAATGATTTTGGAATCCTAAAATGTTAACCGGCAAGAGCTAGACTGGTTATTTGACTATGATAGTCTGTTTAATCAGTTTCGAGGCATGTCTATTCCACATCCTGCAGGTACTCAAGTTCCATCTTCGTCACAATACCCTTTGTTGATGCACAATTTGATGAACAGTTTGTCTGAAGTGGATCCGTCCGTTATGCCTGCACTGCCTGCTCCACCTTTTACTCCACCCCCTCCTCAAGTCATTAATCAAGTTGTAAATTATCCTGCACCTCAAGCTGCACCTCTAGTCGCTCCTACAGCCGCTCATCAAGCCGCTTCTCAAGCTGCTGTTTCAACTGAGATGGTGTGATGAAGGCCCAAGTATTAACGAACATGCCATGTTATATTTGGAGGCCCATGATCGTCTCTCCAAAGGTGGCCCAGAAAACGGGCATAACTTGGCCAACGAAGCTCCGTTTCAGGCCTATTACCAATCAAATCGAAGCTTGAGATGTGGAGCCCATTGTGACAAATAGCCTTTGGCGGTTTAGCCCCCGTCCGAAGCCCAAAAATGCCTCCTAAATAAATTTTTGGGATTTTTTATCTTTTTTCAGCACTTTTTATCTTTTTGTTTTTGGGTTTGTGTTTGGCCCTGTCCCATTTTAGGCCCATTTCGTATTTGGAAGTCTTTTTATATTCTTGTAATGTAATTCCAAAAGTTAGACTTGAATTTTATAATAATTAATTTTCCTCTACATTTTCCCTGACCTTTGGGTAGGATTTTTAGGTTTGGAAGTTCATCACGATATTCGATTGAATCAACATGATTGATCTTCATTCTCATTTTTACCGCTGCATCAGTTGGTATCAAAGCTGATCGATCTTCGTCGAAGGCCGCCCCAGAAAATAGGTATTTCGATAATACGTTTTTTGGTAATGATGATTCGTCTTCTGAAGAAGGTTACGAGAGGGGACCAAGACTAGAACGTGGAGATGGAAACCGGCGTTGGGATGCTAGGATCCGTACTGATATCCCAGAATTTGATGGGACTAGTTTGGATCCGGAAGGGTTCATCGATTGGTTGGTTATTGTAGAAGAGGTGTTGGAGTTCCGAGAGGTCCCTGAAAATAAGCGGTCTCTTTGATCGCTACCAGGCTGGGTCTCTTTGATCGCTACGAGGCTACGTGGGAGGGCGTCAGCATGGTGGCAACAGTTGAAGATGACACGAAATAGACTTGGAAAGTCACGGATCGTGACATGTGCCAAGATGAGAAAGTGCTTGCGGGATACTTTTTTACCTCACAACTTTCAACGGTTGATGTATCAACGTTTGCAGAACCTGAAGCAGGGATCCAGATCGGTTGATGAATATACGACCGAGTTTTATCATTTGGTTGCTCGTAATGATATTCAAGAAACCGATGAACAACTCGTTGCTCAGTATATTGGGGTTTAAGGGTTCAGATCATGGACTCTGTATATCTTTTTGATCCGTTAACGGTCGCTGAGGTATACCAACGGGCGTTGGCTTTTGAAAAACAAAACCGTCGGGTCGGGTAGTGCAGGACCTCGTGTCGTGCCAAGTCAGCAGAGGCCGGGGGACAAAAACTCTGGGTCAACTTCTAAGGGGGCTAGTAGTAGCGGGGTGAAGTGTTTTAAATGTGGTGAGACAGGTCATCGGCAAGTTGACAGTAAACAGGTGGGTAAGAGGCACTTGTTTGTTGAATCTGATGATGAACAATATGAAGAATATGAAAAGGCCCAAGAGTATGATGAAGAACCCGAGTATGAGGAGCAGTTTATGACGGTGATGTGGGGTGAACTTGGTGGTTAGGCGTTCTTGTTATACAACTTTGGGATATTGGTTGCTCATGAACTATTATAACCGTTTAAATGAATTGAAAATTGGGCGCGGTGTTATTAAGATAACACCACAAAAAGTACTTGAAGTGTTTGGGATACCAATGGTTAAGATTCCTGTTTTAGACAAGAGTAGACCAAGATTGGGGGAAGATGTTACTACAGATTTTTCTAAAATCAATTCCCGACAAATTCAAGAATAAGTATAAAGCATGTGAAAGACAAACTGGCCACGGATCAAGGAGTTGGTGAACTGTTTAACATTAATTTCCTTGTGTTGTTCAACATCAGCATAGGATTTGTGACAAAATCAACAACAGTCAATCAATGATTCATCTCCACAGTTGATAAAACCTCGGATATTCCAAATATGGACAGGTGCAGCTATGTTATTGAAAACTTGAAAATGTCAAAGGAAGAATGGAGAGGTATCAACGATCAATACAACGGTCCGATGACCTTCCTTGTGATGCTTTACACGCATGAATACCAGAAAAAATATTGTCCATTTGGGACTCCCGTCACAACGCCTGCAGTCAACTACATAACAACAACTACTCTTAATAAGATGGAAAAATACTTGGAGAATAATGGTCCTCCCTTTGAAGAAGATGCTACTGAGGTTGCTGCTGCTGCTGTGACGTTTAGTGTTGACGGGAAAGGGATTGATGCGGCTGCTGCTGCTGTGACCTTTAGTGCTGCCGGGAAGGGACTTGATGAGACTGTTGATGCTGCTGTTGCTGATACTGGTGCTGTGACAGTTAGTGCTGCTGGGAAGAGACTTGATGAGACTGCTGCTGCCGCTACTACTACTGCTGCTGTGACGATTAGTGCTTCCGGTAAGCCTGGATTTGAAGAAAAAACTGCAGCTGAGGAGAAACAAGAACATGGTATTAAACTTGTTATTTTCTTCTAAAAAACTCTCATATCTCTTATCTCTACATGCATTTTATGTAATACAACATTATATGTAATTAAAAAACAGATGGTCGAAGTGCATCTGAAACAGATAATGCCGATCAAACAGCTGAACAAGATTTGGATGATTATGTAAGCGATTGTTCACCTTTAAGTTTGCAAATGCCTATCGTGCTTGTTGACTATTATTTAACTCCATTACAACTGGCTGGGATAAATTGAAAATGTTTTTGAATTAACAATAACTATATTTTCTTTTTACAGTCTTGGAATAAGGCAATGGATAACAAGTTGAAGAAATTTGATAAAATTTGCTCCGAGATTAACGAGTTGGTCCGTCAAGGAAAGGATAGACATCCATCAAATGAGAATATCTTTGCTAGATGTTGTGAATGGGAAAACAGATTCACTAATAATGTGGTCCCTAAAACACAAGATTCAGATGTTGGTGTTGGTGGTCCAGTGACTGCTCAGAAAGGTATTTTGGCTAAATTAATTATTAGTATAATTAAAACACTCTTAAAACACTTATGCTGTTATTTTAAACTTATTACATCAGTGTTATGCAGTTGATTCAGATGTTGGTGTTGGTGTTGGTGGTCTAGTGGCTGCTCAGAAAGGTATTTGGGCTAAATTACACTACTAGAAAAAAGGCCTTCAATGACTTGCTCACAATGACATGCATCAAATGACCTACAAATGAGTCTGTCATTAAAAAAACGTCATATTTTTTTAAAAAAATAGAGAATTTATGACTTTTATTTTTGTAAGTCATTAAATCAGTGTCATAATTTCAAAAAAAACCGGTACAAGTCATATTTGAGTGTCATCTTGCAATCTCAAATAAAATAAAAAATACGCGCCTATTATTTCTCAAATATTAACGAGCCTTCTCCCTTCTCAAATTAAACGCCCTGCACTCCTCCCTTCTCCCCCAAAATTGACAACCACCACAGCCGGCTAAGCCGACGGTCCTCTTCCACCACCGCCTAGCTAAGACGTCGGTCCTCCACCACCACCGGCGCTAGGGTGTTTCTCCTCCAAGACATCGCGACACAATCTAGGGTTTTGAGTTGATCTACAATGAGGTATGTGCCATCAAATATTGTTAGGGTTATGATTAATGTTGTTAATCGGTTGGGGTTTCATCAGGTAATTAGTTGTTTTTGCTGAAGAAGCCATCCTTCATTTGTGACGATGGAAAAAAGAACCTGTATTGTGTAAATTTTGGTTACCGAAGAAAACATCTCAGAAAACATCTCAGAGTAGTCGATCCCATGTGTTTGGGTGTAGCTTTTAGCTACTAGCGGTGCTTTATATCTTTTAATATTACCATTGGGTTTATGTTTATAATAGTAAGACCCATCGACATCCCACTGATTTCTTTCATAGAGGAAGATAACACGTTTCCCATGTATCATTCTTCATTAAAGCCTACATCTCTGTTTCCATAACATACTTCCAGTTCTTTGCTTCCAAGGTGTAACACCCCGACCAAAGGCGGATTATACATCGGGGCGCCACATATTGTTTCATTACTCGTGACACTATTGGGTGTCAATATTTAATAAATATATTCATTCACGCATGCGCAACGTATACATAAGATATAAATAAACCAACATAAATCAATATATTATAAATCAAAATATTCGAACAGCAATAACTTGTCTTGATACATTTTAATCTAGGTCCAAAATAAAGAAACTTCCTACGTGTCCTCGAACTCCAAAACAGCTACTGCAAACCTGAACATGTGTTAAAATAAACGTCAAACACTTGCGTGTTGGTGAGAAATCAAGTTTAATACAATACATAGATAACAATAAATCTGCGCGCAACATGTGTATGTCTGGGTTTCAACATGGGTGCAATCAGATCGGGACCAACTCTAAGAGACAAGACTGCCAGTGCTCACAATTGAGCTCACAAACAAGACTAACTGTGCAAGTGTAACAAAAGAGAAAATCATAAACGATAGTTCTCCCGTGTTCATCTAATGGTACCATGAAAACTGCGGAATAGACCGAACAAAGCGGTTAATGATCCACACATACAAATAAACAGCCAAGTCTACGTCCTCAACACATGGGATACTGCGCGACTAAAGTTCATAAACAAGTTTAAGACTCTAAGTTTGTATGAACACATGAACATCCCAAAACGTTAAAAAGCAAAAAGGGATTAGGTACGAGATTACTCACTTGATAAACGATGCGGTGTAAGATAAAGCAAGAACCAACTTTAAACAAGCACAAGTTAACCTATAAATAAGATTATTGTTTTAATGATCTGTTTTAAGTCTTGATTATAAGTTAGCATAATTAATAAGTAACTTAAACAAATTATTATTATATATATATTACCGGAAAGGCAAGGCAGAACGGAGAGGACGACGGAGGCAGAGAGGAGGCGGCAGAGAGAGCAAGGAGCAAGAGAGAATAAGAGAGATTAAGTGTTTTGTGTGTGTAGTGTTATGATAATAATACTATTATTTATAGGAAAACCCTAGGAGACATAAATCCAGAAAAAGGGGAAAAGATCTTAACAGGATCAAGCAAAAGATATCAAAAAGCATAAGAATCCAAAAGCAAAAGATATGGAAAGATATGGCAGCTGCAGAGGCAAGATAAAGCTGTCAGGGAACAGTAAAAAGGCATGGGCAGGTCAGATAAAGGTACTGGTCAAGCATGGAAAAAGCAGATCTCAAAAGATAATGTCAGTCACTTTATCTGCCAACCAATGGGGTTGGTGCGCATGCTGCGCCGAAAGTAACTTTTCAGACAAAGCAGATTAGGTCAACAGCTCAGAAGATAAGACAACACAAAAGCATACAGGCTGGATAAAACGGAAGACTAGACTAAAGGGTCAAGCGCGAGAAGGCTGAGTGCGCGAGCGCGAAGGCTGGCACAACAAACCTTAGCGTGCTGCGGGAAGAATCACAAATCCTTAGCGCACTGCGGGAAGGATCACAAATCCTTAGCGCACTGCGGGAAGGATCACAAATCCTTAGCGCGCTGCGTGAAGAACCTAGAATTCTAAGCGCATCGCGGGAAGAACATTCTTAGCGCGCTGCGAGAAGAGTTCTCTTCACGCATCGCAGGAACAAGATGTCTTCACGCAGGCTTCCATGTAAGGAGTCTGGGGCGTGGAGCTGCGCAGACAACCTTAGGCGGGAAGGAACAAAAGAGAGGGAAACAAGGCTTAAGGGCGGGACGGCGACAAGAGGGAAAAGAAGGCGGAACGAAAAGAGGAAGAGAGGAAGAGAGGGACGGGACGGCGGAAGGAAAAAGAGAGAGAAAGAGGCGGGAAGGAAAATACATATTATTATTATTAAAAATAAAATATAAGTATAAATAAATACTAAATCATAAAAGAAAGAGATCGGGTCAGAGAAACGGGTACCTGGGTCGGGTCGGATCAGGGCAGATGTCACAGTCTCCCCTACTTTAAGAAATTTCGTCCCGAAATTTATCTCGAAGTAGGTTGCGCAGAGAACAGGTGCGGGTACTTGATCTTCATTTGATCTTCCCTTTCCCATGTAAACTCGGCTCCGCGCTTGGACTCCCAACGAACTTTCACGATAGGGATACGACTGCGCTTGGTTTGCTTTACCTCGCGATCCATAAGCTCAACAGGCTTCTCAACAAAATGCATAGTTTCATCAACTTGAACTTCATCAAGTGGAATGTGAAGGTTCTCGTCAGCTAAACACTTCTTGAGATTGGATACATGGAACGTTGGATGCACATTACTGAGCGCGGGCGGCAGGTCAAGTCTATAGGCAACTTTTCCTACACGCGCGATGATCTTAAATGGACCAACATAACGAGGAGCAAGCTTACCTTTCTTCCCAAAGCGGACAACACCTTTCCAAGGCGACACTTTGAGGAGAACAAGATCACCAACTTGAAATTCGAGAGGCTTCCGTCTACGATCTGCGTAACTCTTCTGTCGGCTTCTGGCAGTCAGCAGATGATCACGGATCTTGGCGATTTTATCGGTTGTCTCTTGAACAAGTTCGGGTCCTGTGATTTGAGTTTCACCCACTTCGCTCCAACAGATCGGGGAGCGGCATTTACGACCGTAAAGTGCTTCAAATGGGGCCATACCGATACTGGAATGATAGCTGTTGTTATAAGAGAACTCGATCAAAGGCAGGTGCGAATCCCAATTACCTCCAAAATCAAGAACACAAGATCGGAGCATATCCTCAAGAGTTTGAATAGTTCGCTCAGACTGACCGTCAGTCTGAGGATGATATGCCGTACTCATGTCCAAGCGAGTTCCTATCGCAGATTGGAGAGATTTCCAAAAGCGAGATATAAAACGGCCATCACGATCGGATATGATGCTCAAAGGAGTACCATGGCGGCAGA
Organism: Bidens hawaiensis; assembly: GCF_021521415.1. Taxonomy (NCBI): domain Eukaryota; kingdom Viridiplantae; phylum Streptophyta; class Magnoliopsida; order Asterales; family Asteraceae; genus Bidens; species Bidens hawaiensis. The sequence goes on along the minus strand of NW_027505879.1, from coordinate 108,597 downwards.
CGATTTCCTTGACATAAAGCTGCGCGAGATGCTCAACACGGTAGTTTTCACGAATGGGCAGAAAGTGAGCAGACTTAGTCAATCGATCCACTATTACCCAAATGCTATCATGTTTGCTTGCTGTCAAAGGTAACTTGGTAATAAAGTCCATCGCTACACATTCCCATTTCCACGTAGGAATTTCTGGTTGTTCGAGCAAACCAGTTGGGCGTTGGTGTTCAGCTTTCACTTTAGAACAAGTCAGACATTTAGCTACGAACACAGCAATATCCTTCTTCATACCGGGCCACCAATAAGTAATGCGCAAATCCTTGTACATCTTATCAGCGCCAGGATGAACGGAATATCGAGATTTATGCGCTTCACACAGGATATCAGCGCGAAGATTCTCATCAAAGGGAATCCAGATGCGATTGAGATAGCAGAGAATTCCACTCAGATTAGGGACAAAGTGTGCTTCCGCGCCACACGCTAACTCGGCGCGAAGGTTACCATTACTGATGGATGCGCGCTGCGCGTCACGAATGCGTGATTCAAGATTGCTCTGAATCGGCGCAAAGTGAAGCTGGGTGCGCGGCAAGATACAGTTAAGCTGGCAGGGTTTTCGGCTGAGCGCATCGGCTACCACATTAGCCTTACCAGGATGATACCGGATCTCACAATCGTAATCGCTGATGAGTTCGTTCCATCGGCGTTGCCTCATGTTAAGTTCCTTTTGATCAAAGATATGCTGAAGGCTTTTATGGTCAGTGTAGAGGATACACTTAGTGCCATAAAGGTAGTGTCTCCAGATTTTTAAGGCAAAAACAACTGCACCAAGTTCGAGGTCGTGAGTTGTATAATTCTTTTCATGAACCTTGAGTTGCCTTGATGCGTACGCGATAACCTTGCCTCGTTGCATGAGAACACAACCGAGACCTTGGTTGGAGGCATCGCAGTACACGACAAAATCATCATTACCCTCAGGTAGCGCAAGAACAGGAGCTTCACACAACAAACGCTTGAGCGATAGAAAGGCTTCTTCTTGCTTCGAGCCCCAAATATACGGTTTACCTTTGTGCGTTAGAGCTGTTAATGGCAAAGCGATCTTCGAGAAGTTCGAAATGAAGCGCCGGTAATAACCAGCTAAGCCCAGAAAGGAACGGATCTCAGAAGGAGAGGATGGCGTAATCCAGTTCTTGATTGCTTCAATTTTGGATGGGTCGACATGAATACCCATCTTGTTGACAACATGGCCAAGAAACTGTACTTCATCAGACCAGAATTCACACTTGGAAAGCTTAGCATAGAGTTGCTCAGCTTTAAGCTTTTGCAATACCAATCGGAGATGTTGCTCATGCTCGGCCTTGGTCTTAGAATACACCAGAACATCATCGATAAACACAATCACGAATTTATCCAAGAAAGGCCTACACACCCGATTCATTAGATCCATGAAAACGGCGGGTGCGTTGGTTAAACCGAAGGACATGACCAAGAATTCAAAATGGCCATAACGAGTTCGAAAAGCAGTCTTCGGAACATCTTCATCGCGGATGCGCAACTGGTGATAGCCAGAGCGGAGATCGATCTTCGAGAAACAAGAGGCACCTTGGAGTTGATCAAAGAGGTCGTCAATACGCGGTAAGGGATACCGGTTCTTAATGGTGAGTTTGTTCAACTCGCGGTAATCAATACACATGCGAAACGATCCATCTTTCTTTTTAACGAACAACACCGGAGCACCCCAGGGCGAAGAGCTAGGGCGAATGAATCCTTTAGCTGTCAACTCTTGAAGTTGGCTTGCCAATTCTTGCATCTCAGCGGGTGCAAGACGATAAGGAGATCTAGCCACGGGGGAAGCACCAGGGACAAGATCAATACGGAACTCGACTTCACGAGCGGGAGGGATACCAGGAAGATCATCAGGAAAAACTTCAGGGAAATCACGCACAACAGGGATATCGCGAAGTTTCTTCTCTTCAGCAGGTTTAACCACATGGGCTAGAAATGCAACACACTTCTTCCGCATGAGTCTTTGGGCTTCGGCGCAAGACATAAGCTTAAGACCACTGGAGGGTTTTTCGCCGTAAATATGAAGATCACCATTTTCTCGAGGTATGCGAATCAATTTCTTGGCGCAAATAACTTCGGCGCGATTCTTCGAAAGCCAGTCCATACCAATAATAACATCAAAGCTTCCAAGAGGCATGGGGATGAGGTCGATCAGAAAATCGTTTTCGTTAAGGTTAAGCGTGCAATCTTTTATCACCGAGTTAATTAAAACAGTTTCACCGTTAGCCAATTCAACTGAAAAATCTTCTTTTAAATCGCTGCGCGGTCGCGCAAGCTTCTGCTCGAAGACGCGAGAGATAAAACTTCGATCGGCGCCGGTATCAAAAAGCATAGAAGCATAAAATCCGTTAAGCAAAAATGTACCATTAACTACGTCATTATTCGCTTGCGCTTGGTGCGCGGTTATGTTAAAAGCTCGTCCACGCGTTACTTGGTTCGAAATCTGGTTCACCGGATTCGCTTGTGTGATTTGCACTTGTAGTCTCGGGCACGCGTTCCGGAAATGACTGGGATCACCGCAGTTAAAGCACGATCTGGGTCGTGGGTTTTGGTAGGTTGGTTGAGGGTTTTGCGGGTAGACTGGTGGTGTTGGCACAATTGGGTTGGCGAGAGGGACTCTACAGTTTTCTGCAAGGTGACCAGCGCGGCCACATCGGGTACAAAGTCGACACGGGGTTTGGGTTGGGTGGTGAAATCTACAGGTTGGGCAAAAGGGATGGTTTCCTGTGTAAGGTTTCTTAGGTGGAGGGGCAGGGAGTGCTGGATTGGTTAAGGCATAGTTATGGACTACAGGTGTTGGGTAGGCTGACAGTGGGTTAGGCGCATGAACTGGAGGTTGGTATGCGGGTTGCTGGGCAATGGGCGGGTTGGTAAGCGCATAGGCCTTGCGCCTGCGCTTGAGGTTGTTACGGTTTGAGGGTTCTGGTTTGGTTTCTGTTGGTTCAGGGACAGTCTTGGTGGGTTTGGTCTTTTCTGTTCCCCGCAGGAACAGGGTTCCTGCTCTGACATGGTTGTCGCTGAGCACAGCGGCCAACTCGATGGCGTCAGAGAGGGTAACTGGGTTTCTGGCCCATACAGAATCTTGAATTTCCATGGGGAGACCCCCAAGGAATTTCTCGATGGCTCGGCGGGAAGGGGTAACAAGGTGAGGGACAAGCAGGCTTAGTTCATGGAAGCGCGTCGCGTACTCGCGCGCTTCACCGCTGTATTGCTTCAAGTTCCAGAATTCCTCCTCCAGGCGCTTAACTTCGTTGGGAGGGCAGAATTCTCGCGTAAGAATTTCCTTGAATTCCTCCCATGTCATGCTAGAAGCAGCCTCTGCGCCACGCGCATGAGCTACTCCATTCCACCATGTAAGCGCTCTAGATTCCAGGACACTGGAAGCATACAGGGTTCGTCTGTCTGAGGGGCATTGGGTATGGAGGAAAGTGTTTTCAATCTTCTCAAGCCACTGGAGCATCACGGTGGCTCCTTCAAGACCTGTGAACTTTGGAGGGTTACCCGCGTTGAAGGACTTAATGTTATAACTGGAGGTATTGTTTTGGCTCAAGGCTTGGGCTATTGCGGCGGCCATTTCCTGGGAACGTTGCTGTCTACGCATGCGCGAGGCTTCTCTTCTCTGAAATCGGCGTGATAGCGGAGGCATTCTATAAAAATTTTAATTTTAGTTAATATCTTGGTTTTAGCACAAGGTATAACCTCGAAAAGCTTGGTTTCACGGAGTTAGATACTATCAAAAGTTGAAGTAAAATAAATGACCCAAAAAGCAGAATTAATAGAGGTAACAAATTCGAATCAAGAATCGACAATTCATGTATCACCATGACTTTCCGAATTCCCAATTTAAAATATACGAGCAAACGAGTATTGGAGATTGACGATTCATGTATCACCATGACTTTTCAATCTTCAATATAAAACATACAAGAAAATGAGTATTGGAGGTTGACAATTCATGTATCACCATGACTTTTTAAGTCTCCAACCTCAGAACATAATCGTAAATGGAAATTGAAAATCAACTATTCATGTATCACCATGACTTTTCGGATTTTCAAATCCAACAAACGGATATGTAAGTAAAATCAATAAAAATCGAAATTCAACAAAAATCGAAATATCGCGAAATAGAACATAAAATCATATACTGTGCAAGCGCGAGCATATTCATAAATAACGAGTAATTAACAATAAGCGCGCAAACATGAGATTTCTCTCATGCGCGAGAAGGGACTTAGGTATTCTAGGCCATTACGTCTAACCACCTATCCTAAAGTCAACGAGCTCTGATACCAATCTGTAACACCCCGACCAAAGGCGGATTATACATCGGGGCGCCATATATTGTTTCATTACTCGTGACACTATTGGGTGTCAATATTTAATAAATATATTCATTCACGCATGCGCAACGTATACATAAGATATAAATAAACCAACATAAATCAATATATTATAAATCAAAATATTCGAACAGCAATAACTTGTCTTGATACATTTTAATCTAGGTCCAAAATAAAGAAACTTCCTACGTGTCCTCGAACTCCAAAACAGCTACTGCAAACCTGAACATGTGTTAAAATAAACGTCAAACACTTGCGTGTTGGTGAGAAATCAAGTTTAATACAATACATAGATAACAATAAATCTGCGCGCAACATGTGTATGTCTGGGTTTCAACATGGGTGCAATCAGATCGGGACCAACTCTAAGAGACAAGACTGCCAGTGCTCACAATTGAGCTCACAAACAAGACTAACTGTGCAAGTGTAACAAAAGAGAAAATCATAAACGATAGTTCTCCCGTGTTCATCTAATGGTACCATGAAAACTGCGGAATAGACCGAACAAAGCGGTTAATGATCCACACATACAAATAAACAGCCAAGTCTACGTCCTCAACACATGGGATACTGCGCGACTAAAGTTCATAAACAAGTTTAAGACTCTAAGTTTGTATGAACACATGAACATCCCAAAACGTTAAAAAGCAAAAAGGGATTAGGTACGAGATTACTCACTTGATAAACGATGCGGTGTAAGATAAAGCAAGAACCAACTTTAAACAAGCACAAGTTAACCTATAAATAAGATTATTGTTTTAATGATCTGTTTTAAGTCTTGATTATAAGTTAGCATAATTAATAAGTAACTTAAACAAATTATTATTATATATATATTACCGGAAAGGCAAGGCAGAACGGAGAGGACGACGGAGGCAGAGAGGAGGCGGCAGAGAGAGCAAGGAGCAAGAGAGAATAAGAGAGATTAAGTGTTTTGTGTGTGTAGTGTTATGATAATAATACTATTATTTATAGGAAAACCCTAGGAGACATAAATCCAGAAAAAGGGGAAAAGATCTTAACAGGATCAAGCAAAAGATATCAAAAAGCATAAGAATCCAAAAGCAAAAGATATGGAAAGATATGGCAGCTGCAGAGGCAAGATAAAGCTGTCAGGGAACAGTAAAAAGGCATGGGCAGGTCAGATAAAGGTACTGGTCAAGCATGGAAAAAGCAGATCTCAAAAGATAATGTCAGTCACTTTATCTGCCAACCAATGGGGTTGGTGCGCATGCTGCGCCGAAAGTAACTTTTCAGACAAAGCAGATTAGGTCAACAGCTCAGAAGATAAGACAACACAAAAGCATACAGGCTGGATAAAACGGAAGACTAGACTAAAGGGTCAAGCGCGAGAAGGCTGAGTGCGCGAGCGCGAAGGCTGGCACAACAAACCTTAGCGTGCTGCGGGAAGAATCACAAATCCTTAGCGCACTACGGGAAGGATCACAAATCCTTAGCGCACTGCGGGAAGGATCACAAATCCTTAGCGCGCTGCGTGAAGAACCTAGAATTCTAAGCGCATCGCGGGAAGAACATTCTTAGCGCGCTGCGAGAAGAGTTCTCTTCACGCATCGCAGGAACAAGATGTCTTCACGCAGGCTTCCATGTAAGGAGTCTGGGGCGTGGAGCTGCGCAGACAACCTTAGGCGGGAAGGAACAAAAGAGAGGGAAACAAGGCTTAAGGGCGGGACGGCGACAAGAGGGAAAAGAAGGCGGAACGAAAAGAGGAAGAGAGGAAGAGAGGGACGGGACGGCGGAAGGAAAAAGAGAGAGAAAGAGGCGGGAAGGAAAATACATATTATTATTAAAAATAAAATATAAGTATAAATAAATACTAAATCATAAAAGAAAGAGATCGGGTCAGAGAAACGGGTACCTGGGTCGGGTCGGATCAGGGCAGATGTCACACAAGGCTTGATCCACGAAGGTTAGAATTAGTTCAGTATATAGGGAAGAAGTATAGGCTTTGGATTCTTTGGATAAGTTTCCTTTGAAAAAGTTTGCTATCGGATATCTGGATGACCTAGACTGTTTTCTGGGAAGTACCATTTAACCGGTATTCCTCGGTTGGCTCTAGGCGGGAGAACGTATTTCTCGGACGTTTTTTCTTGTATGTGTTCCTTATGCGTTGTTTGTTGTATTGTTTCTACTTGTGTTTGTTCTTCCTAGTGTGTTGTACTACCTCCATCTCACAGTTATAATATATCAATATTTTGATTTTAATGTGATTCGTCATGTGCTTTAAAGTGATTTACAGGTTGGAAGGATTTTGGTTTGGAACAATGATCATTGGTCCATCGGATTGTTGTGAAGCTAGTGACTTATCTTGGGTCCTAGGATATTCTGTTGATGATGATTTGGTATTGTCATTAACTTCTTTTGATGACTGGGTCCATTTTGGAACCCATTTTAGTCAAATTAGTGTGTCATTATCCTCTTCTCCCCCTGACTACTGTGTTGGGAGGTGTAGAAGAATTCAGTTTCTAGAAAGTCACAATTCATGGTAGTGTACATATGGCGTTTTTTTTTGCTAGAACAACTATATCCTTTTTGATTTATACCGTAGTCCACAAACACACATTTTTCAACACAAGGATCAAGTTTGGATCGATTTATCCTGGGTATATTGACAAAGACAAAGCACAAAAAAATGCATGGTTGCAATGTAAGTCTAGGTGTGTGTTTGGTAAATTCATAAAGTGTTTGAAGAGGAGTTTTTAGGTCAAGAGAATTGGTTGGAAGTCGGTTGATAACATAAGCGGCAGTATCGAGAGCATCAGGCCCAAAAGACTTAGTAGTTTTTATTAAATAAGAAGGGCCCAAGTTATTTCTAAAAGAATTCACTTTTTCCGTTCAACCGTTCCGTTTTGTTCGGGAGTGTGGGTGCATGATATTTTAGTGAATTATTCTATTTTCTTGACAAAATTGTCCCATTGGTTAAAAAATTCTCCCCCATTATCCGATCGAAGAATCTGGATGTTAGTTTTAAATTGTGTTTATATCATGATATAAAAATTAATGAATTGATAAAAAAAAACTTCATATTTCTGTTTTAAAAAATCAATTGAAGTCATATGAAATCGTCCATAAACAAAACGAAAAACGAAAGTTTTGCCCCCATTAACTTCAGCAAGCCCAAACGTCAGAATGAATAAGGGAAAAAGGTGATTCACTTTTGTGTTATTTGGTTTAAAGGTATGTCTATGATTTTTTTGCCAAAACACAAGTTTCACAGTTTATTGTTTCATTCAAAGGAAATACTTTAGGAAATAAAAGATGTAAATAACCGATAGATGAATGTCCCAATCTTCTATGCCATAACCAAGCCTCTCTATTCATAGTCCCATGAGCAACATCACAATACCATACTGAGTCACTTCATCCATATAATACAATCATTGGCGTTCAATGTCACACCTAATAACCGCTCCCGTCTTGATGTCATGTAGTATACAAAATGTGGGATGCATTAATACGGTGTACTTCAATTCTTTTGTTACATGATTGATGGATAATAGTTTGTGTGACATGGACAGGACATAGAGACAATTTGAGAGTTTTAAAGTCGGGGAGATTCAATAGTTCCCCTCCTTTGACGAGAACTATTCCCCCATTTGCGGTTTTAATATGATTAATCTTAGGTTTAGAATTTGAAATTATACAAGACAAATCAAAAGTCATGGTGTCGGTAGCACCACAATCAAATACCCAAGATTTCTTTAATGTTTTCACTAGTTTTAACCATATTAACTTGTCCAACGGAATGGAAAAAACTCTTTGTTTCATGTTCTCCCATGATTTTATTTTGGTTATTGTTGTTAATAATAGTATTTTTACTTTGTTTCGTGCTTTGGAAGTTAATTTGGTCAGTATCGTAGTACTAGAGACTTTAAGGAATTTATTTAATATGTTTAAAATTAGAGGGTTTAGAAAACTAGGATTTAGAAAACAAGAAGGGCTCGAAGAGAGTTCGTCAATCTCTTTACCTCCATGGACACCAAAATCCAGATCTTCTTATCCCACTGATGCCATCCCTCCAAATCCATTGTTCCTCTCTCTGTTTCCACCGCTACCGGTAGCCTCTAGGTTCCCTATGACACAAGCTGCTTTTGCCACTTCTTCATTGCCCTTTTTGTGGTTGTCGCTCCACCATCCCGATGATCTTAAAACACTGCTCCTTGTTGGGTTTTTTCATACCACAATGACTACATTTCCACATGGATTTTTCTGGTCGGAATGATGAGCCAACCAGTTTTCAGTTTGGTCTGACCGACACGCGCCCTTCGTTAGTAACCATAAACCTTCATTATTGTTTGTTCAGGTGGTTGTCAGCCCGGTCGCCACACCCTATTGTGATGAGTTACCGAGGACGGGCCCAAGTATTGTTTGGTGAGCCGTGTCCTTTCTAACAGCTGTGTAGGCTCCTTCGGCCGATGTCAGGGGATCCCGCCAGAGTATTTCCCGCTTTATCGAGTCATACTATCTGTCAATAGCATTAAGGAATTGAAAAAGCTTTTGTTTATGCCTTATTTTGCTGTATGTTGCAATATCCACAACACAAGTCATTGGATTTGGGTCTCTACGATCGATTTCACCCTAGATTCCTTGCAAAAAAATCCAAAAATGCTCGAGAGGTATGCCATTTTGTTTGACTTCATTTTCTTTGACATATAGATCGAACGTTTAAAGCTTATCCTTCCCACTGCTATGGGTAACCATGAGGGCATCCCATAGAGATTTTTCAGTGGGAAATTTGGTGAGGTTTCCTGAGAGGCTTGGTTCTACATTTTGTATAAGCTGTGAAAATAAAATTAAATATTTTTGTTCCCATTGCTCATACTTGTCGCTACCTGGTTCGGGTGGGTGATGGTTGGTTCATTTGTATATATTTTAGTTCGTTTATTTACTAGTTTTAACTGTTTATTGTGAGAACTTCGATACTTCATACGCGTTTATTGTATTTCAGGTCGTAGACGTTAAAGCAGTTAATTTGTACCTGTTGATACACAAGATGAAGACCCGGGACGTCCAGCACACAAATCTATGTTAAGTAATATTTAATTGCTGTTGAGAAGACCGGGTCACGATACGCGATGGGAGAGCATGAAGACCCATCACGTATCACGATGGGATTAATTATTATTTTTGTTGACCATGGTCCATCTATTGGGTTTTAACAAGATTATCAAAGTGATAAAATCCCTATTTTACCAAAAACGCAGCGGATATAAAAGTTTTAAATCTTGTTAATATGATATGTATAAAACCAATTTTAAACATGCAAAACCAAAACCCGGATCCAAATACGAATTACACACTATCAAATACATGCATGTCACGATAAGTCCATGCATGTTACTACTACTTTTCAATATGACAAAACCGGGTGAAAGAGATGATGATTGAAAGGTAAGAACTTGAATATGGAAGCTCCTCAAGCTAGCATACCCCAAGCTTCAACAACACACCACTTTTAGCTAGGATTTGCACTTGAAATTTTCTTCTTCTTTTCTTATGTTGGATGAAAATACCCAAGAGAGGAAGAGAGAAAAGTTTACTTGGAAATTATGTGTGTTATGAAAGAATGAAAGAGAAAGACTTGGTTTTATTTATAGGCATCTTTCTCTCCACCAATAATAACCATTGCATGTCTCCACTCACCTTGCATGTCTCCACTCAAACATATAATAATATTACATTTGAAAGAGTTATTATCTTTTTCTTTTATAAAACTTTAAACATATATATATATATATATCCATACATATATACTTTTATAAGTTTATAACTTATAACTTATAAAACCTATTATATGTTAAGAGACATGCTTGGTTATTATTATTCGCATATTGTTATTTAACCAACTTAAATAACACTATGTAATGTTCTTTCATAAAACATAAATCATCCATATGATTTGTTTATTACACAAGTACATTTTATTTATAAACCACTTTCCAAATAACTCAAGTGTTAATATTCATTTGTTATGATCACATCATATATAAACGAATATTATCGGTGTTTGTCTAGCTTGTTATTGGGTATGACCCGACTTGGATCATAACGTACTAGCCACATCAATTTAATATGTCTCTTGGGCAGACCGAGTCCAACAATTTCCCACTTGCACAAGATACATAGAAGATTGATGCAAGTAGCAAATACCGCCTAACTACGGTTTACTACCCCTAATACGTATGACGAAGTGCCATTCAATAACATCATCCCTTTCAAGTCCCATACTTGAAAATGATTTAGGTGAAACTATCATTTATCCTTTTGCCACAAATGTCATGTTAAATCCAGAGACACAGAGTGATCATTCTCTGTTGATTTAACTTGTCAGGCCTTAGACATTTAACTCTCAACAAATAAGAGGGACAAATCCCATATTGACTACATACGTCTCTCACTATCACCTTGTACTATACTTGAGCTTAGCCTTATGTACTGACATATTTCAGAGCAGCGAAGAACTAAGTCAAAGCATAATAGTCGATGAATATAAAGACCCAATATGTATCTCAGGTCGGAGGATACTATGAAGTTTGCCTTTACTCAAATTTACTTATGATCACAAATCCCAAGGATTCCATGCAGTAAAATTGAGAACGGGTCAGTCCAATATTTATCCCATAAATATCTATGAACCTTGGCAGCAACCCTTTGCTATATTCATACCTCATGAATATCTACCAATCCAAGTTCATAATAGTCTTACTTTCACATTTGTTCCCACAAATATGAACGACTATGGACGTTTAGAATAATTCAAATTATTCACGGATTTAAACATACTAAAATGGAACGTAACTCAAGAACATGACCATAACCAAAACCATATGATTGAGTTAAAATAAAATTGTTCCAATATCCAAATACAAATTTTGATCAAATCCAATCACTAGAATATCGAAGTCCTAAGGCGCAAGTATGACTCTTATGCTTCGGCCTTTCAAGGAGTTTCGTGATTGGGTCCGCAATGTTTTGATCGGTGTGAACTTTGCGAATACATATCTTTCCCTTTTCAACTTCATCCCTTATGTAGTTGAATCTCCGCTCAATATGCCTAGTCTTTTGATGTGCGCGGGGTTCCTTGATTTGAGCAATCGCACCCTCGTTGTCACAAAAGATCTCTAGAGGGTCCTGAATGGTACGAACCACTCCTAGATCGGCAATGAACTTTCTAATCCATGCAGCTTCTTGAGCTGCCAGGGAGGTGATGATGTATTCAGATTCATTGGTGGATAAAGCTACCACGTCTTGTTTTGCACTCTTCCATGAGACAGCACCACCATTGAGAACGAAAACGTATCCCGATTGTGATCGAGAATCATCTCGATCAGTTTGGAAACTCGCATCAGTGTAACCCTTTACAACGAGTTCCTCCTCACCAGAGCCATATATTAGAAACATATCCTTAGTCCTTCTAAGGTATTTCAATATGCTCTTAACAGCCATCCAATGGCTAGTTCCCGGATTTTGTTGGTATCGACTTGTCATGCTCAAGGCGCATGACACATCCGGTCTAGTGCAAATCATGGCATACATGATGGATCCTATAGCAGATGCATATGGGATACCACTCATTTTGTCTTGCTCATCCTTTGAGCTTGGACATTGAGAAGCACTCAACATCGTTCCTCTTTGAATAGGTACCAAACCTTTCTTAGAGTTTTCCATCTTGAACCTTTTCAAGATCTTGTCAATGTATGCACTTTGATTCAAACCTATCAACCGCCTTGATCTATCCCTATAGATTCTTATTCCCAGAATAATTGCGGCTTCACCAAGATCCTTTATGGAAAAACAGCTTCCAAGCCAGGCTTTCACACCTTCCAAGGTTGGAATGTCATTTCCAAACAGTAATATTTCATCGACATATAATACCAGAAAGGTTATGATGCTCCCACTAGCTTTCTTATACACACAAGCTTCATCAGCGTTTTTGATGAATCCAAATTTCTTAACTTCATCATCAAAACGGTGATTCCAACTTCTGGATGCTTGTTTCAATCCATAGATTGATTTCTTCAACTTGCATACTTTGTTAGGATGTTGTGGATCGACAAAACCTTCAGGCTGAACCATATAAACATCTTCATTAAGATGCCCATTTAGAAAAGCAGTTTTGACATCCATTTGCCATATCTCATAGTCATAATATGCGGCTATGGCAAACAATATCCTTATAGACTTTAGCATCGCCACGGGCGAGAAAGTTTCATCATAATCAACCCCTTGAGTTTGAGTGAAACCCTTTGCTACAAGTCTAGCTTTATAAGTATCCAAGTTTCCATGCATATCAGTTTTCTTCTTGAAAACCCACTTACTTCCAACCAGCTTGGAATTTAGAGGTGGAGCAACCAAGTCCCATACTTGATTGTCATGCATGGATTGCATCTCAACATTCATGGCTTCTAGCCATTTGTCACAATCAGATTGCGACATTGCATCTCGGTATGTGGTGGGTTCATCCGAATCAACCACGTAGCATCCATCCATAAAAAATCCATATCTCTCAGGTGGGGTGCTAACTCTACCAGATTTGCGAATGTTTTGTGTGTTTTGATCAACCATTTGAACATCCTCAACAACCTCTTGTTGATTGCTAGTGTCAACCAAACGTGTATCGGCTTGTAGTTCTCGATCCTCTTCGAGTTCTACAGTTCTATCAGTTCCTTCCATAAGGAACCTTCTTTCCAAGAACTTAGCCTTTCGAGCTATAAACACTTTATGCTCGCTTGGATTGTAGAAATAATATCCCATCGAATTTGTGGGATATCCTACAAATATACACTTAGTGGATCGACATTCAAGTTTGTCAGGGGTGTAGATCTTAATATAAGCCTCACAACCCCATACCTTTAAATATGAAATTTTTGGAGCCTTTCCATGCCATATTTCAAAAGGTGTCCTATCCACTTTCTTGGTTGGTGCCATATTTAAAATACGGGCAGCAGAGATCACAGCGAAACCCCAAAATGATAGAGGTAATGAGCATCTAGCCATCATGGATCGAACCATGTCCAATAAAGTTCGATTCCTCCTTTCGGACACACCATTATGTTGTGGTGTTCCAGGTGGAGTAAGTTGTGAGACAATCCCACAACTCCTAAGATGTTCTAGAAACGCATCATTGAGGTATTCACCTCCTCTATCGGAACGTAGTACTTTGATTGTTTTGTTGAGTTGATTTTGTACTTCATTTTGGAAGACTTTGAACATTTCAAAGGCCTCATTTTGGTGTCTTAACAAGAACACATACCCATAGCGACTGTAATCGTCGGTAAAGGTAATGAAGTATCTTTCACCATTTCTTGTCATTGTCCTAAAAGGTCCACATACATCCGAATGTATGATACCTAATAAGTCTTTCGCCCTTTCATTTGTTCCATTAAAGGGTTCTTTGGTCATCTTTCCCAATAAACAAGATTCACATTCATCAAATGAATCAACATTTGATTTCAAAAGACCATTCTTTCGAAGTGTATGAATACGATTCTTGTTTATGTGACCAAGACGACAATGCCAAAGAAAAGTATTACTCAAATCCATTTTGAGTCTTTTGGTGTTACCTTGGTACAACGAGTTATCAATGTATGAGTAATCATGAATTAATTCATAAATGCCATAAAACGGCATCGCTTTAAAATAAAAGACATTATCCATGAAAACATAATTACCATTATCAACCAACTTAAAGTCATAACCAGATTGTCTTAATACAGAAACAGAGATAATATTCCTAGTCAAACTAGGGGAATATAAAATGTTTTTCAAAACAATTTCCAAACCATTTGGAAGCTTTAAAACATAATCTCCTCGGGCTTGGACGTCAACCTTTGCTCCATTGCCCATGAAGAGACTTATATCTCATTTCTTCACGTCATTTCTTCTTTTTGAACCCCGGCAATGAATTGCATATGTGAGTTCCACATCCGGTATCCAATACCCATGTGTTAGAAGAAATAATATTAAGATCAATGTGAATCATGAAAGTTGTACCTGAGGTTTGCCCCGCATCCCTCTTAGCTTTCAACTCCTTGAGATAGGTCGGACAGTTTCTCATCCAATGACCTATCTCACCACAACCAAAGCACGGATCCTCAGCGCTAACCTTTAGCTTCTTTGGCTTTGGCTCCGCCTTTGCCTTTCCCTTGAACCCCTTCTTGACTTGCCCCTTACCAACGGCAACCTTTGCTTTTGGTTCCGGGTGATGCCTTTTCTTTGAGCCACCCTCATTGATCGCAAGAATGGGTAAAACCTTTTTACCCATGCCGGCCTCGGCTGTCTTAAGCATTGCGTGAAGCTCACCAATGCTTTTGTCCCATCCATTCATGTTGTAGTTCATGACGAATGTCTCAAACCTTTTAGTTAAGCCATTTAGGATTAAATCCGTGGCTAACTCTTTTGAGACAGGACAGTTAAGCCGTTCAAGCCGATCAATGTGGCTCTTCATCTTAAGTACATAAGATGAAACAGATTGGGTTTCTTCCATATGACATGCATGAAGCGCTCGAACCGTTTCGAATCGCTCAACCCGAGCTTGAGTAAGGAACATTTCCTTAAGTTGGGTTATCATGTCATACGCCCCATGATTCTCGAAATCCTTTTGGATCTCGGGAATCATTGTTCCCAACATGAGGCAAGAAACTTGCACCGAATCCTCGGTGTATTTTAACCAATCCGCATAGGCATCCAAGTTATTGACTTCGGGTTCATCGGGAATAGGATCGTCTAAAATATAGGACTTCTTTTCTTGCTTGAGAACAATTCTCAAGTTTCGATACCAATCCATGAAGTTGTTAAAGTTTAGACGATTCATATCCAGAATGGATCTTAGTGATAGATTATGCACGTGTGGGATAATTGCGTTCGGTGCGTTGTTTGCGGCCATCTAAAAGAATTTTAACAAAGTTCAAATTAGTATTTTCGATATTAATAAAATTTTAATCTTTAATACCCTTTAAATGTCTCCAAGACAATTATTGATTAAAATCTAGAACCCAACGTTTCATTCAAATAGTAGTTAGGTGACCTTTATCCTACTATTCGAATTAACAAGGTAGTCAACGTTTGACAATTGCAACCCTTTGCAACTTCTAGTTTTATGGGATCGGTTAAACATCATATGTTTAGTTGGTATGTTAAATCCCATCAACACATTTGAACGCCATGTTAAGGTGATCCTATAGTCATGGTTTCAAATCAAGTCGTCCTACTTATACACACGTGTGAGTTTACTCATACAAGTGGTTAGGTGATCCTAATGCCAAAAGTACTTGTAAAATCACCTTAAGATCACAAGTTTTCTTAAAATTGCTTAGGTGATCCTAACTCACTTTCAAGTCTACAAGTGAATTAAGTGTCGTATAAAAGGATGGTGTTTAACTTGTTTTTAAAAAGGGATTTTAGTTTTCTAAATTCTAGATTGGAAAACTATTTATTGTACCTTTCATTTGCATGGATTCAAATGTATGGTACTTAGTTGAAAAACCCAATTTCAAAGTTCCAATTAATAAAACCCATTTTTATTATGAAATCATTAGTTATTAATAAAACCAATTTTTATTACCTAACGATTTCTAAGGAACCAATTTTATGCTAGTTGATTTTAAGTTGTTATGCAAACCATATTGCAAATAATAAGTAAATCAACCATGCAAGCACAAAATATACACAACCACAAGTTCATAACCATAGCCTCCTAATATTGACCACACTTGTTGACCGAAGACAAGTGTGTCAAAAAAGTCTCTCCTAAGGGACCCAAAAGAACATGCACTTGTGTCGGTGAACTCCCACTTGATTCCGCATCCATATGCTCCAAGTGTTTACTCCCGGTGTTGTGGTCTTCATCATTTTATTTGGGCTTCCATCCATGCATCTTCTTTTACAAAATATATCCTAATATATTTTTCTAGTAAAAGAAATACATCTAATCTACTTATTATTACAAGCCATATGAATGAATAAATAGATTACAAACCCAAATAAATATTACAACCAAATGGAATGAACAAACAACCAACACAATCATTCAACCAAACACAAGGCCATGGCTAGGATATGAACATCTATTACACATCCAAATATGCAATAATACAAGACCAAAATGGTTCCCCTTTTTGCCTCAAAACTTTCGGCCAAAGCTTAAGCAAACCGAAAGTTTCGGGTTTTTTCCAAACAAACTAAACAATCATCCAAATGACTTGGTTTTTCAAGATTACCACATGCATGTAAAGTATAACCTTGAAAAACCATGGGTAACCAAAACCCCAAAAAGTAACCAAAACCATGGGTAACCTTGAAAAGATTACCCCACCATAAACCCAAAAATTTTGGGTCTAATGAAGCATGCATTCGTATAAGCGGCTCTTGATGCCATAGTTGGGTTTTAACAAGATTATCAAAGTGATAAAATCCCTATTTTAACAAAAACGCAGCGGATATAAAAGTTTTAAATCTTGTTAATATGATATGTATAAAACCAATTTTAAACATGCAAAACCCAAACCCGGATCCAAATACGAATTACACACTATCAAATACATGCATGTCACGATAAGTCCATGCATGTTACTACTACCTTTCAATATGACAAAACCGGGTGAAAGAGATGATGATTGAAAGGTAAGAACTTGAATATGGAAGCTCCTCAAGCTAGCATACCCCAAGCTTCAACAACACACCACTTCTAGCTAGGATTTGCACTTGAAATTTTCTTTTTCTTTTCTTATGTTGGATGAAAATACCCAAGAGAGGAAGAGAGAAAAGTTTACTTGGAAATTATGTGTGTTATGAAAGAATGAAAGAGAAAGACTTGGTTTTATTTAAAGGCATCTTTCTCTCCACCAATAATAACCATTGCATGTCTCCACTCACCTTGCATGTCTCCACTCAAACATATAATAATATTACATTTGAAAGAGTTATTATCTTTTTCTTTTATAAAACTTTAAACATATATATATATATATATATCCATACATATATACTTTTATAAGTTTATAACTTATAACTTATAAAACCTATTATATGTTAAGAGACATGCTTGGTTATTATTATTCACATATTGTTATATAACCAACTTAAATAACACTATGTAATGTTCTTTCATAAAACATAAATCATCCATATGATTTGTTTATTACACAAGTACATTTTATTTAGAAACCCCTTTCCAAATAACTCAAGTGTTAATATTCATTTGTTATGATCACATCTTATATGAACGAATATTATCGGTGTTTGTCTAGCTTGTTATTGGGTATGACCCGACTTGGATCATAACGTACTAGCCACATCAATTTAATATGTCTCTTGGGCAGACCGAGTCTAACAGATACTTTTTCTTACCCAAGACACTTAAGCAATACATGGACACCGAGAAGAAGAAGACGGATCAACGCTTCGACAAACTTGAAGATGAGGTAGATAAACTGAAAAGGGGTATGAATAATGCCTCCGAAGCCGGAAGTTCCCAAATGTGGGGTAATGAAGACTTTGAAGATGAACCACCTAATGAACCATGTGTAAGTCTTATTATTTGCAAATAACAAATCATTGCTGGTCTCGTCAACTACTAACGTACTTTCTATTTTTAGGATAATTCATGTTATCTTGCGGTTGACGATCCCTTGAATATAGTCGCTAAATGAACCATATTGATGGAAGTAGGTGAGAACATTCAAGTTATGATGGAATGTAGTTTACAAGGAGATCTTCCACTACCGTTTCCATTAGAAGAGGAGCTTATTTCTAAAGTCAAACATGGAGTGGGGCATATATTAAGTTGGCCATGACAACTTGTCATTCGATTCTCGGACTTGGTAAATATTATTTACATACATTTTAATGCAAATGGACATATTATTTATTTATATTTTTTGTAGGGAAAAGTGTGTTGGAATTACGTATGCCCGAGACACATACTTAAACTAATGTGGCTAACTGTGTTTGATCCAAGTCGGGTCATACCCAATAACAAGCTAGACAACACCAAATGTATTCTTTTAACGATTTGATCATTTAAATGAATACCGAACACTACGTGTTTAGAAAATTGGTTTTCTAAACAAACACACTTGAGGATTCAAATAAATTATTTGGATAATTTGTTTATATAAACTAATTATTTAATTGGTTAAATAATTAAATAGATGTATGCACATTTTATGAAAATGAGTTTTATAAAATGAATGGAGAAGTTTTAAATGTTAAAACACAAAACAAAAAAAAAAAAAAAAAAAACAAAACAAAACCGGCCACCCATGTGGGGGTGGTGGTTTTACCCAATCAATAACAAGATGCTCTATGTAACTTGTCTTGGGTTTCTTTTTAATCCTCCATTCCCCATACATGCAAATGGTCTTGTTCTTTGATATTTTTCAAGTGTTGTAACAAGCAAAAAAACTCTCTCTCTTTCTCTCCAAAACCCACGGCTCACTTGGGCATCATTTGGGAGTTTTGTGAGCTAGTTCAAGTGTTCAAAATCCTAGCAACTAGTTGGTGTTGTTGCTCAAAGCTTGGGGTATACAAAGCTTGAGGGTTTCTCTTTGCAACCTTGCCATTTGAAGACATCATCTTCTTCATCCATCTACATCTTCTTATAAGGTATAAGAAGGTACCATTTACATTTTGTAAGCATATTGTTCTTGTAATATTGATCCTTGTTCTTTGGGTTTTAGTTTTAACATAATGGTATGTTCATAACAAGTTCTAAAATCTAAGCTTCCATTGCGTTTTCTAGTTAAATATGGTTAACTTGAACTTTGATAATCTTGTATAAAACCCAACAATGGCATCAAGAGCCGGTTACAAGGACTTATGCTTCTTACATGTTCATAGATTTCGGGTTTTTCATGGGTGAAAAAGGGGTCCGAAATTTGGGTGGATTTTACCCCTCATGGATTTGTAAGATCTTGACATGCATGAAAGATCTTAGGAAACCATTAATAACATTTGGATGTTGAAAATAAAAAAAAAATAATAATAATAATTTGGGCCGTAGCCTCTTGGGGGGGGGGGCCGATTTTATTTGGTGATTTTGGGCATTGGTTGCTTAGGTTGCATGCTTAGAACATTTGGTATGTTTGGATGTGTCATAACCGAAACCTAGACCTTGGATGTGTTGATTGTTGTTTGTGTATGTTGATTATGTTTATTATTCAATATGGTTGTAATAATTCATAATCTTAGGCTTGTGTAATTTATTTATTCATAAGTTGGTTTGTAATAAATAGATTAGTTGCATTTTCTTTTTTTTAGAAAAATATGTATTAGGATACATTTTGTAAAAATTGAAGATGCAAGAATTGGTGGATTTGGGCCTTGGACCGAAATTTTGGGCTTGTTGGGCCTCACCGGCCCATCATGGGATTCAAGCCCATTAGGCCCATAAATTTCACTCTTGGGCCCAAGAAGACTTTTGGAAGTTTGGAGCCCATTAACAAGCCCAACAAGAACACAACAACTTGGAAAGGATACTTGAAGCATTTGGATGCAAGGTCAAGTGGGAGTCAACATTCCATCCTTGTGTCATGTTTTGTCCCTTAGGTGTGACTTATGACCTATACTTGTTTCGGCTAACAAGTATGGTCAAACTTAGCGGTTCTCGGTTATGACTATATTTTGCATGTGTTTGCTTGGTTGTTTGTTTTACTTATTGTAATGTGTGGTTGATAGATATTAGGATATCCAAACCGTCACATAGGAACGACAACAAGCATAAAACGGGTTCTAATATATATTTGGTAATATCGCGTCAATTAGTTTAATTAAATGAGTTTATTAAAACTAAGCGATTACTCACATATAATAAAATTGGTTTTATTATAACTTGAACCTTGAAAATTGGTTTTCAAAATCGCCATATTACTAAATGCATGTTAGGATATGGCATAATGTTTTTCAAACTAGAATATTGGAAAACTTAAAATCCCTTTTTCATAATTACCAAGGAAACAAGTCTTACACCATCCTTTTGTATGACACTTAACGTATTAGGGAACTTTAAATGGGATAAAGGTCACCTAACCATTTTGAGCAAACTAATATACTTAGGGTAATATTAACATATTTGTGGGATAAAGGTCACCTAACCACTTGTATGTTAATCTTACATGTTTATACAAGTAGGACGACTTGAATTGGAAACCATGTGATAAAGGTCACCTAAGCATAGGGATCCAATGGTGTTGATGGGATAAACATGCCAACACGAAATAAGGATTTCGAATGGTCCCATACCTCTAGAAGTTGCAAAGGGTTGCAATTGTCAAGATTGACTACCTTGTTAAATCAAATAACGGGATAAAGGTCACCTAACCGAAATTTGATTTATCGTTGGATTCTAGAATTTAATTATTATTTTAAAATTTGGAATAAAAGGGTATTAATAATTAAATTGTTTGTAATACTAAAATAAAACTTTGTTAAATTTTGTAGATGGCCGCTAACAATGCAAACACCTCTACCCATAACACCCGTAACCTATCCTTAAGAACCATCCTTGAAAAGGATCGTCTAAACCATAATAACTTTATGGATTGGTATCGCAACTTGAGAATAGTTCTCAAACAAGAAGAGATATCATATGTCTTAGACGATCCCATTCCCGATGAGCCTAACGTGGAAGATGAGGAGGCGTATAACAATTGGGTCAAGTACACCAAAGATTCGGTGCAAGCCTCTTGCCTCATGTTGGGGACTATGATTCCCGAAATCCAAAAGGATTTCGAGCATCATGGGGCATACGACATGATAACTCAATTGAAGGAAATGTTCCTTCAACAAGCTAGAGCGGAACGTTTCGAAACGGTTCGAGCGTTTCATGCATGTCGTATGGAGGAAACCCAAAGCGTCTCATCTTATGTCCTAAAAATGAAAAGCTACATTGAAAAGCTTCGTAGGTTGAATTGTCCCGTATCTAATGAGTTGGCTACGGATTTGATCCTCAACTCTTTGACCAAAAGGTTTGAAACCTTTGTCATGAATTATAACATGAATGGATGGGACAAAAGCATTGGTGAGCTTCACGCAATGCTAAGAACGGCCGAAGCGGGAATGGGTAAAAGGGTTTTACCCGTTCTAACAATCAATGAAGGAAAAAGGGGACATAACTCCAACCCCAAAGCAAGTGTTGCTAAGGGCAAGGGCCACGTCCAAGGAAAGGGAAAGAGGAAAGCCATCACGCCCACCAAACCGAAGGAAAAGAAGCAAAAGGTTGCGGCGCAAGATCCATGCTTTGAGTGTGGAGAGATAGGTCATTGGAAAAGGAATTGTCCGACCTATCTCAATGCGTTAAAAGATAAGAGGGATGCGGGGCATACCTCAGGTATTATCTTTACTATACATATTGAACTAAATGTTATTTCTTCAAATACATGGGTACTTGATACCGGATGTGGAACTCACATTTGCAATTTGTTGCAGGGGTTCAAAAGAAGTAAACAACTCAACAAAGGGGACATTAGTCTCTTTATGGGCAATGGAGCAAGAGTTGAAGTCCAAGCCCAAGGAGACTACTTGTTAAAGCTTCCAAGTGGTTTGGAAGTAATTTTGAAGAATGTTTTGTATGCTCCTAAGTTAAGGAGAAACATTATTTCCGTGTCCCTTTTAAAACAATGTGGCTTTGATCTTAAATTTATAAATTGTGATATTCATGTTTTGATGAATGGCATGTTTTATTTTAAAGCTATACCCATGAATGGTATATATGAAATAGATCAAAGTGGTATGTCACATAGTAGTTCAATGTACAATGTCAACACCAAGAAACTCAAGAAGGACTTGGGTGATTCCTATCTTTGGCATTGTCGCCTTGGACATATAAGTAAGAATCGCATGCAAACTCTTCGCAAGAGTGGTATTCTAGAAACAAATGAGTATGATTCATTTGATGTATGTGAATCTTGTTTACAAGGCAAAATGACAAAGCAACCCTTTAATAAAACTTTTGAAAGGTCAAAAGAATTATTGGGTATCATACATTCGGATGTATG
Source organism: Bidens hawaiensis (assembly GCF_021521415.1). NCBI lineage: Eukaryota > Viridiplantae > Streptophyta > Magnoliopsida > Asterales > Asteraceae > Bidens > Bidens hawaiensis. The sequence goes on along the minus strand of NW_027505879.1, from coordinate 86,189 downwards.
TGGTCCTTTTAGACCAATGACTAGGAATGGTGAAAGATACTTCATTACCTTTATTGACGATTATAGTCGATATGGTTATGTGTACTTAATGAAACACAAAGATGAAGCTTTTGAAATGTTCAAAGACTTCAAAACTGAAGTAGAAAGACAACTCAAGACCACAATCAAAGTACTTCGTAGTGATAGAGGAGGTGAATACCTAAGTGGTGTTTTTCAAGATCATCTTAAGAGTTGTGGAATTATTTCACAACTTACTCCACCTGGAACACCACAACATAATGGTGTGTCTGAAAGGAGAAATCGTACCCTATTAGATATGGTTCGATCGATGATGGCTAGAAGCACTTTACCTCTATCATTTTGGGGCTATGCTTTACTTTCCGCTGTTCGCATATTGAATATGGCTCCAACCAAGAAAGTGGAGAAGACACCTTTTGAAGTATGGCATGGAAAGGCTCCATCGCTATCATTCTTAAGAGTTTGGGGTTGTGAAGCTTATGTAAAGCAATACACCCCAAACAAATTAGAAGTCCGATCCACTAAGTGTATCTTTATAGGTTATCCTAAAGATGATTTAGGATATTACTTTTACGATCCTAGTGAGCAAAATGTTATTATTGCTCGAAAGGGTAAGTTCTTGGAAACTAAGTTCCTTGAGGAAGGAACTAATAGTAGAACAGTGAAATTTGATGAGGATCAAGAATCACAAGATGATACACAATTGGTTGATACTAACACTCAACAAGAGGTTGTTGAAAGTGATCAAGTGGTTGATCAAAACACACAAAACGTTCGCAGATCTGGTAGAATTAGCAATCCACCTGAAAAATATGGATTTTTTGTAGAAGGTTGCTACGTGGTAGATTCGGATGAACCGACCACATACCGTGATGCAATGTCCAAGAATGATTGTGACAAATGGCTTGAAGCCATGAACGTTGAGATGCAATCCATGTATGACAACCAAGTTTGGGAATTGGTTGAACCACCACTCAACTCCAAAGCTGTTGGAAGTAAGTGGGTTTTCAAAAGGAAAACTGATATGCATGGAAACTTGGATACTTATAAAGCAAGACTTGTAGCTAAGGGTTTCACTCAAACTCAAGGGGTTGATTATGATGAAACTTTTTCGCCTGTGGCAATGCTTAAGTCTATTAGGATATTATTTGCCATAGCTGCACATTATGATTATGAAATTTGGCAAATGGATGTCAAGACCGCTTTCCTAAATGGATATCTTGAGGAAGATGTCTATATGGTTCAGCCTGAAGGTTTTGTCGATCCAAAACATCCTAATAAAGTATGCAAGTTAAAGAAATCAATCTATGGATTGAAACAAGCATCTAGAACTTGGAATCATCGTTTTGATGAAGAAATCAAAAGTTTTGGATTCATCAAGAACGCTGATGAGGCTTGTGTGTATAAGAAAGCTAGTGGGAGTATAATTACCTTCTTAGTATTGTATGTCGATGACATTCTACTATTTGGAAATGACATTCCAACCATGGAAAGCGTTAAGGCTTGGCTTGGAAGTAGATTTTCCATCAAGGATCTTGGTGAAGCTGCCTATATTTTGGGAATAAAGATCTATAGGGATAGGTCAAGGCGCTTGATAGGTTTGAACCAAAGTACATACATTGATAAGATCTTGAAAAGGTTCAAGATGGAAAACTCCAAGAAAGGTTTTGTACCTATTCAAAGAGGGACCATATTGAGTTCAGCTCAATGTCCAAGCTCAAAGGGTGAGCAAGAGACGATGAAACAAATCCCATATGCTTCTGCTATAGGATCCATCATGTATGCGATGATATGTACTAGACCGGATGTGTCATGCGCTTTGAGCATGACAAGCAGATACCAACAGAATCCAGGAAACAGTCATTGGATGGCTGTTAAGAGCATATTGAAATACCTTAGGAGAACTAAGGATATGTTTCTGATATATGGATCTGGTGAGGAGGAACTCGCTATAAAAGGTTACACGGATGCGAGCTTCCAAACTGATCGAGATGATTCTCGATCACAGTCTGGGTATGTGTTCACACTTAATGGAGGAGCTGTCTCTTGGAAGAGCTCAAAACAGGAAGTGGTAGCATTGTCCACTACAGAATCAGAATACATCGCCGCTTCATTGGCAGCTCAGGAAGCTGCATGGTTGAAGAAATTCATTACTGATCTAGGGGTGGTCTCTTCCATTCAAGACCCTCTAGAAATCTTTTGTGACAACGAGGGTGCGATTGCACAAATCAAGGAACCTCGTTCGCACCAAAAGACTAGACACATAGAGCGGAGATTCAACTACATAAGGGATGAAGTTGAAAAGGGAAAGATATGTATTCGCAAAGTTGGAACTGATCAAAATCTTGCGGATCCATTCACGAAGCTCCTAGAAAGACCGAAACATGAGCGTCATGCGAGTGGCTTAGGACTTCGATATTCTAGTAATTGGATTTGATCTATTTTGTATTTACGTTTAAAAGACTTTTGTAATTTAACTCTTTTATATGATTATGGAATCTTGAGTTAAATTCTAATTTTGCATGTTTAATCCATGAATAAGTTATCTTATTCTAAAAGTCCGTAGTCGATCACATTTGTGGGAACAAATATGAAGCAAGACTATTATGAACTAGGATTGGTGGATATTCATAAGGAATGAATATGGAGCATAGGTTTGCTGCCAAAGTTCATAGATATTTGTGGGATACAAATATTGGACTGACCCGCTCTCAATATTACTACATGGAGTCGATTGACCTGATCATTAGTAATTTTGAGTAAAGGAGAATTTCATATTATCCTTAGACCTGAGATGTATACTGGGTCTTGATTTTCACCGAGTATTACACTTTGACTCTCCCCTTCGCTATTCGTAAAAGATGGTACATAAGGATGAGCTCAGGTGGAGTATGAAAGTGATAGTGAGAGGCGTATACAGTCAAGATGGAATTTGTTCCTCTTATGTGTTGAGAGTTTAGATGTCTAAGGCCTGATAAAGTTGAATTGTAAAGAGAATGATCGCCTATGTCTCTTAGATCCAACATGACATCTAGTAACAAAGGGATATAATGATAAATTCACCTAAATCATATCAAGTAAGGGACTTGAAGGGATGATGTTATTGAATGGCACTTCGTCAAACACATTAGGGGTGGTGAACTGTTGTTAGGCGGTATTCACCACTTGCATTAATTTTCTATGTATCTCGTGCAAGTGGGAGATTGTTGGAATTACGTATGCCCGAGACACATACTTAAACTAATGTGGCTAACTGTGTTTGATCCAAGTCGGGTCATACCCAATAACAAGCTAGACAACACCAAATGTATTCTTTTAACGATTTGATCATTTAAATGAATACCGAACACTACGTGTTTAGAAAATTGGTTTTCTAAACAAACACACTTGAGGATTCAAATAAATTATTTGGATAATTTGTTTATATAAACTAATTATTTAATTGGTTAAATAATTAAATAGATGTATGCACATTTTATGAAAATGAGTTTTATAAAATGAATGGAGAAGTTTTAAATGTTAAAACACAAAACAAAAAAAAAAAAAAACAAAACAAAACAAAACCGGCCACCCATGTGGGGGTGGTGGTTTTACCCAATCAATAACAAGATGCTCTATGTAACTTGTCTTGGGTTTCTTTTTAATCCTCCATTCCCCATACATGCAAATGGTCTTGTTCTTTGATATTTTTCAAGTGTTGTAACAAGCAAAAAAACTCTCTCTCTTTCTCTCCAAAACCCACGGCTCACTTGGGCATCATTTGGGAGTTTTGTGAGCTAGTTCAAGTGTTCAAAATCCTAGCAACTAGTTGGTGTTGTTGCTCAAAGCTTGGGGTATACAAAGCTTGAGGGTTTCTCTTTGCAACCTTGCCATTTGAAGACATCATCTTCTTCATCCATCTACATCTTCTTATAAGGTATAAGAAGGTACCATTTACATTTTGTAAGCATATTGTTCTTGTAATATTGATCCTTGTTCTTTGGGTTTTAGTTTTAACATAATGGTATGTTCATAACAAGTTCTAAAATCTAAGCTTCCGTTGCGTTTTCTAGTTAAATATGGTTAACTTGAACTTTGATAATCTTGTATAAAACCCAACAAAGTGGTGACGAAAACAGTTCCAAAACCATTACCGGAAATACAAAGTAACAAAACTGAAAAACGGTTATGAGAACCTGATGTTGAAAAAGACCAAAATAATGGAAAAGAAAAGGAGAGGGGTATAGCAGTAGAAATGGAGAAAGAAAATAATGATAATCTGAAACCGTTTGATGAAAATGACAAGCCGAAAGGCAAAGGAAAGGTGAGAAGAAAACAAATGCTGATGATTCCTAAAAGGAGGACAAGAGCAAAAAGGAAGGAAAGGGCGAGAATCGAAAAAAGTGCTATATTAAAGATGGCTGCAACGATGGCGGATGGACAACTTGCAAAGGTTGAAACCATAAAAGTTCAGAGTGAGGATGGTTGTTTCGGGTATGAGAGCTACACGTACCTAAGACTGGAAGATTTTGAGGCGGTATTTACACTGGATTGGCTAAGTGGTTCTGTTATTACTTCATATATGATGTAAGTGAAAAAAATTAATTTCAAGAACTGTTTGTGAAACAATTTATTTAATCAGGTTAGTTCTTTTTTTCTTAACAGGTACTTGTACGAGCGAATCAAGAATGGACCCATTCAAGATCATGGAATATGTTTTGTTACCGCAACTGCAACCATGACTGATGAACGTAAAACGAAATTAAAACATATTGACGAATCAAGTAAACTACTCGCAAAACGGCTATGCAACAGAAACAAAAATGACATCATCATAGTCCCTTACAATCCCGGGTCAGAATTTTAATTTAAAAGGTTGTTCGTAAAGAAATTAGGAACACGTTGTTTTGACTTAAATTGGTTTTCGGTTGTTGTAGAAAACATTGGGTGTTGGCTGTATTAGACATGAAGACTACTACTTGCTATTATCCGGATTCATTAAGGCCTATCAATGTCAATCCGGAGCTGAAGCAAATTGTCGATTCGTAAGTAATACAAATTATTGAAAACATATATATTATATTCTTTGATATATTTTATTATTTATTGTAGAGCAATGGTATTGTATGCTGTAAAAACGGGATCTGACATGCCGGTAAAAGTCAACTTGGTCAACAGCAAGGTGAACACTTAATTCCTAGAGTCAACGCATATATTAATAGCAAACTAACAAACTAACAACCCGGTGTTATATATATTGACAAAATAATATAATATTATGTGTGGGTAAAAGTCATATGTAATATTATGTGTTCCTAATTTGCTGTCTAGGTTCCTTTCCGGTAGCGTAGGAATAAAATCGTAATCGAGCAGTCATATAATCATGTAGAAATTTGAAGCTGAAAATGTTATATATATATATATATTAGTATGATATATGTTAGTGATAATTAGGTTGTATTCCTTGGATTCGCTATATGTTGAATGTTATGTTAATCTCTATATACGCAGTAGATATATTATGGCACGCATCAGAGACTTGTTAAAATACACTGTTTGCTTATACTGCGTATTTAGGTTATAGTGAATTTAATAAGCATTCTAGTAATTTTATTTGTTAGACCTTATGTTAAGTTGTAAGCTTTATTATATTGTTTTGTAATTTTGTAGTGTCCGACTCAACCGGGATGCACCGAGTGTGGTTATTATATCCTAAACTTTATGAAAGAGATCGTTCATGAAGGACTCCAAATACTCGTCAATAACAATGTAAGTATAAGAAATTAGATGTTTGATCATGTTTATATTCGTTTGTTTTTGACCCAAATCGTTTTAACTCGACCAAATTTTGAAACGTTTTGCTTGTTTAATTTTCTTAGGGAGAGGCAAAACCGAGTACGCAGATGCGGATTTTGATGATGTTCGAGAAGAATGGTCGAGTTATGCATCACAGTTTATTTTTCGGTAGTCATATATGTATGCTTTCGAATACTAACAAATACTTTTGTTAACTTGGGGATATTTGTAATATTTTGACTTACGATGTGTAATATATATCTATATATCTATATATATAATTTTGATGTTATATATGTGTAATTAATGTAAAAATTAGTAATTATGCAATATATATACATATATATAATACAATTTTTTTTAAAAAGTTTTCGATGACACGCATAAATGCTAGTCATAAATTGGTGTCATAATTGTGAGTTAAGAAAGCATGTCATACATGTACGTCATAAAAGCGTGTCACAAACGGGTGTCATTAATGCGTGTCACATAATATGACGCGCGGGAGCGCGCCCTGTTTCATTTATGACTGGGCTTCAATGACTCGCATTTGCGTGTCATCCATACCCTTTAATGACATGCAATGCGTGTCATTAAAGGCCTTTTTTCTAGTAGTGTTAATTATTAGTATAATTAAAACGCTCATAAAACACTTATGCTGTTATGTTAAACTTATTACATCTGTGTGATGCAGTTGATTCAGATGTTGGTGTTGGTGGTCCAGTGGCTGCTCCGAAAGGTATATCATATATGTACCAGTTTAATTATAAATAAAAACCAAAAGGGGTTGAAGGTATTTAATTATAGTTACAATTATTTTCAGTCAAATTTAATGTGAGTATTTTTATGTTTAACAGTTGACACCGAATTGTCAACAAGTGATAGCCCAGATACACTGAACTCTCCATATCTTCTGTGAGAGGTCCGCTGGTGTCACGGAAGATGAAGAAATAATTTCAGAGTATATATTTTTTTGTCTTGGAGACATTTGGGAGGAGGTCTGCAAGTCCAGTCACACAGAATCGTTCAAGGTGGTCTGTGAAAGCTGCATTTATATAGCCGCCAATGCAATGGATGCATTCGGCTATGTAATGAACTATGAAGAAAAGAAAAAATCTATAGCGTTACTGTTCAGGTTCTTTGCTTCAAGCAATGTGCTGGTACAAATTAATCTATTTTGTTTTCACTATTAGAAAACGCACAATAAACGATTTAATCATATGCATTTTACTTATTATACAGACAAGTGACCATTATTCTGAGTCAAGGGGTTTCACAGACAAAGAAAGACTGGATGTGTTTTCAGAAAACATCGAAAGAGAAATGGCAAGGAGTGGAATTCTATCACTCAAGGAGGTTTCTATAGTGCTCGTGCCAATAGTACAACGCGATCATTTCTTTGTGGTTACCTTCAATCTTCAAACAGGTGTGATAGAATTACTTGACAACAGTGCAAATCAAGAAATACCAGCTGATGCAAAGTTTAAAAGCTTAGAAGACAAATCAAAAGCAATTAGAGAGAATTTTGAAGAAAGATACGGAAAGACTCCTAATATACTGGTAAACATATATAGATTTAACCCAAAAAACATATATACCTGTTATAAAAATTGTCAAAATACTTAAATTGCTTTCTATTTTGTGTCGAGAAACGTTTTTTGCATGTATCTTAAAACAATCAAACACCCCATTACTCAGCAAACCCAAGTAGCAACAATCAATAGATTGAAGATGAGATGGAGAACAAAAAGTAATGAAATAGATTGTGGTATTTTTGCTATGAGACACATGGAGAAATATGATGGGAAGAGACCATGGGGGTGTAATCTCCAAAAGGAAGGCCCTGAACAACAAAGACAGCTAAAAGGGTTGAGGTTAAAGTATTTGTGCAAAATCCTCCTCTCGGATACAAACCAACACAGAAATACTCTTATCAAGAATGCATCGCTATTCCATGAAAATGACGACACTCGTTTAACCGGAGAAGAGTTGATTACTGAACTTAAGAAAAGGCAACAAAAAATTTGAATGATTTCAAAACTGACTGCTATGTACTTTAAGATACTTGTTATGGAGATCTCTAGTCTTCAGTTAACAGTTTGTAATGCACTTTAAGATAATAGTTACATGTTGAATCAATGTTTTAACACAAACATAAAAATTTTATTATTACCAAAACACACCGTCACAAACATACAAATTTTATTACTACTAATCTCTGGGTGACACACATAAAAACACACCATCACTACATCATAAACACTCATGAAACACCATCACATACTAATCTCTGAGTGACATAAGAAACTTCAACTTCAATTCCATTGAGCAATTCAATTCAAGAATTGCCTTGCCCAAAAGTTTTAACTCGTCAAGCTCTCTCTATCCTACATCAACCATAAACAAAACAGAAAGATCTCGGATAGTACTAGCGGGCATTCGAGTAAGAACTTTCACAATGACATCCCTGGCATCCAAGATGTTGCTAGTCTTTACAAATTCTTCAGTAAGAGTTTCCCGACAAGCTTTATCTATCTCGATTTGAGCCTCAATATTCCTTCTTAGGCCAACCTTATAGGATCTGGATGATGATGATGACAAGCAATCCATTATTAACTATAAAAAATAATTTAAAATTATGTAGGTATATGAGTTTCACAAATGTGGTGTAGGTATATATAACCAAAAGGCTCACAGACAAAACAAAAGGGTGTCCCACGCATGGGAAACGCACACGGACGAATAGTAACTCTGTAATAAAAAACAAAAGGGTGTCCCAAGCTTGGGAAACGCACCGGACGAATGGTAACTGTACTAAAAAACAAAAGGGTGTCCCACGCTTGGAAACGCAACAACTTGTCTCATGTTTTTTGTTTAATCTAGAGATTACTTGCATTTATATCACCTGTCAGAATTAATTGATCACAATTATACGTCACATGTCAAAAATGCCGGGAAAAATATTATGGTAATGATAGCCTACATTAAAGTTAAGCTATATCTTACTAGATCTTACTATATCTTACTACAAATCAAACTTAACTACATTAAGTTTGGTTATTCAATCACACTAACAGTTTCAGAAAGATAATAAAAATGAATTCTTCTGAGAAAACCGTGAAGGCAATAGTGAAAAAAACGATGGATTTTCAGAAAGAGAAAGACGACTCTTTGTTGAAGAAAGTCGAAGCAATTAGGGTTACACTCGCTTGGGAAAAAACAAACACCTTCCAATCCTGTAACCTCATGTTGTGGGAAGACGACATTGAGTTTCGAGCAATAGTTGTTGATTATCAGCAATAACAGTCTGAATGCAACGACTCAGTGTGTGAGACCCTGGTTGACACCATAACTACGGTGTCAACCAACATGAGTTTTAAGGAGATGGGGGCGGAGACTGTGGACAAGGCGGAGTGATCGTGATGTTAGCTTTGGTGGTCTTGGTTTTTTTGTGATGTATTGTAATTAATGGTACTTTTTGTATGGCATCTTTTGATGAATGGTAAATATGGATTAATGGTTCTCATATTTCTTTGTTAAAAATGCGTGTAATCAATTAGCTTAAAATATGGTATATATTTGTTCAAAAGAGTCAATTACGCTTGCCACACGCTACTGTACAAAGACATATATAAATATCCTAAAACGCTACTGTACAACAACTCCTTTCAATAAAAACTCCTTTTTCACCATGGAAGAAATCTCATCGCGGACCACCACATCCAGTAACAGAAGCAATCGATCTCAGGTTTATTGCTTTTGTGGTCAAGAAGCCATTCTAAGATCAACAAGGACCACCAAAAATCCAGGCCGGAGGTTCTACAATTGTGCATCTCAGGTTAATGAAATTGCAAATAAAGTTGGAATTCATCTACAATTGTTGACCCTAAACTCTATATTTTTTAACTTAGGGCAAAAAATGTGATTTCTTTACATGGTCTGATTGTGTTTCGTCCACAAGATCTTATGTGTGCACAAGATGTACAGACACAATTCCTATCTTGATAAGGGCAAATAAGTCATTAGAGGATCAACTTGCAAGGAGTGTAGCTTCAAGGATTAAATTAGAAAAAAAAGTGAAGATATTGTATTTTATATTCTTCTTGTTGTTTTTAGGGATTTTAATTAGTTTTGTAATTAAAAACTAAGAAACTTTGTTATGATTTTAGACCAGCTATTATGATGTATTTTTATGTTTCTGAACGCATTTAAAGGCTTAATGAGTAGTTTAGTTTGAGTGTTTCCAAAATCGCGCATTAAAAAGAGGTTATTATAATATTTCATTAAAAAGAGGTTATTATAAAAAATTAATAAAAATATGTTTCCTCCAGAGTTTCAAACGCGCGATATTTGCAATCTATGTTTAATCACAAGCGCCTCAACCGTTTGAGCTACACCCTGAGAACGTAATAGAACCTCTTCTAATATTTATATACCGACATTTAGAAGTTTAAAATTTTCATTTTTACCCCCCAATTAATCGAGTTATCTTCTGAAAGACTCCAAAATCAATTAGTATTTATTGAACCAAATAAAATCTCACCAAACCCTAATAAATGATCTGCTAGTGTATTTATTGAACTCTCATCAATATCAATCGTACCAAACAGCTTTATTAATCTCAGGTGAGTACCAAATATTTTTGCCTTTAGTTGGTTACATTTATTGGCGTTAATTAGTGTATATATATATATATCGTTGATTACATAGTTAATCAAAAAATTCTTGGAAGATGGATAAGTCTTGGATGTCAGTAGGCGACAGGTGCAGTAAAGCATATAAAGATGGTGTTAAGGCATTTCTACATTTTGCAGTTCGTAATTGCAAGAAGACATCACCACCAATTTATATTTCATATCCATGTGTTCGGTGTGTGAACCACGTATCTCTTTGTGTAGACGATGTAGAACATGACTTGTACAGGTTTGGAATTGATAAGAGTTATACTACTTGGATAAAACATGGAGAAACCGACACCAACATTCCAACTAATGTTAATAATACTGGGTTTGCCTACACCTGCATCACAACTAATTATGATAATAATACTGGGTTTGTTGACACCAACATTCCAACATTCCAACAGATGTCTGTGAAACTGTAGAAACGGTAAATGCTACAAAAGACAATTTCAAAGGCGACAAGAAGTATCAACAGTTTCTACAACTACTTGTTGACGCTGAGAAGCTCATATATAAAGGATGTCTTGACTTCACCAAGTTGTCTGCATTAGTACAACTACTCAACTTGAAGAGCAATCACGGGGTATCTAATAAGTTCGTTGATGAACTTCTGAAATTGTTGAAAAAGATGCTACCTGCAGATAACGAAATGGTAAATAATATGTATGAGGGCAAAAGGATGATGAAGGAAATGGGCTCAGGATATGAAAAGATACATGTGTGTATCAATGACTGCATTATTTACTATAAGGATTACAAGGATTTGGAAGCATGTCCAGTTTGTAACAAGTCAAGGTGGAAGGTGGATGAGAAGACTAACAAAACTTATATAAACACGCCCTCTAAGGTACTGTGGTACTTTCCCATTATTCCACGATTCAAGCGCCTCTTTCAATCAAAGACCACAACAGAGAATTTAACATGGCACGCCACGAGTACAAATAAACCCGGTGTTTTACGCCACCCATCAGATTCACCAGCACGGAAAGCCATAGATGACAGGTACTCCGATACCATTGGAAGCGATCCAAGAAATCTTCGTATAGGGATTTCCATTGATGGGTCGACGTACATAGAGGCAACACAAACCACAGTGTCTGGCCTGTTTTAGCAGTCATTTACACCTTCCACCTTGGATGTGTATGAAAAGAAATTCATCATTCTTTCCTTATTAATATCCGGAGTTCCAGGAAACAATATTGATTTGTGTTTACAGCCTTTAATTGACGATCTAACATCTTTATTTGAGGTCAGGGAGCCAACATATGATGCATATAAACAAGAAATGTTTACACTACGTGCAGTTGTGTTATGGACGATTAATGATTACCCTGCTCTTGGTACACTATGCGGTTGCCCTTACAGTGGATTCAAAGGTTGGGTGGCGCCCATAGAAGGTATTTATCACATGACCACCCTTTCAGAAAACAAACAAAGACGTTCAACGAAAAAGAGGAGATGAGAACCGCTAAAGAGCCTATGATAGGGGTAGAGATATACAACGAGGTCAAAAACATTAACAATAAATGGGGAAATGGATCTGAATCTCTAAGTGGGAGTAAGAGGAAAAGGCATAACACAACGCCACACCAATATTGGAAGAAGTTCAACATATGGTACCAACGGCTCAGCTATTGGAAGTATTTACCTGTCCAACATTGTATTGATTTGATAAATGTTGAAAAGAATGTGGCAGAAAGTATTGTGGGACGTTGCTGAACATTCCCGGTAGGACAAAAGACGGATTGGCAGCTAGAAAGGATTTGGAGTTTTTAGGGATTAAAAAGGAGTTGCAACCGAAAGTAAAAGGCAATAATACAGAATTGCCTGCAGCATGCTTCACATTATGAGCGCAAGAAAAAGACATGTTTCTTGAAACACTCTATAAACTGAAGGCTCCACTAGGGTATTATTCTAACTTCTCTAGTTTTGTGAATCTTAAAGAAAGGAAGCTACAAGGCCTTAAATCACGTGATTATCACATACATATGCAACAGTTTCTGCCCTTGCAATACGGTCCATCATGCCAGAACCAATGAGAAATGCTATAATCAGGCTTTGTTTTTTTTCAAGTCAATTTGTAGCAAAGAAACCATTGTAGAAGAGCTTGATAAGATGCAGGAAGAGCAAATAGTTACAATGTGCCTGCTGGAGAAGTACTTTCCGCCATCATCTTTGATGTCATGGTTCACTTAACCGTGCACCTTGTAAGAGAGATAAAATTATGTGGGCCACCATGCTTTCGTTGGATGTATCCCTTTGAAAGGTGTATGAAGGTTATCAAAGGGCATGTGTGAAACAAAACTTATCCAGAAGGAAGCATTGCTGAGGAGAACATTGCGGAAGAAACAATCGAGTTTCTGAGCGAATACCAAAAAACATCAAGAGTACTCTTGGTATTCCAAACGATAAGCATGATGATAATGGGGAGACAATTCCTGTCACAGGCGTTAAATCAGTTGAAGTTTCTCCTGATCTTTTCAAGAGAGCACATTTCTATGTGCTGCAGAATACGCCTGAAATAGCGCCGTATATCGAGTAAGTATTACTAACATATATACTCTAAATTATATATATATAAATATATATAGGGTGCAGTTAATGTACGATAATGCCTTAATGTACGGTAGTTACGCGAGACGTTCAAAGGCAAAAAACAAAGCTAAAAACCTAAAACGCTAAGCAAACGCACCCAAAATTAATATATACATATATATGTATATATATATATATATATATTAATTCCCAATATATTATACTCTTACTTGCAGACAACACAAGACCTCTTTGAAAAACCAAAATGCCTGGTAAACGACAAGCATTGCTGGAGAAGGAGCATACTTTAAAGTTTGGTGACTGGTTACGCGACAAGGTAGATCAATTTATTAAGTCTGCTATAATTTCTAAAATTCGTTTATAGTTTCTGCAATGTAGGTGAAGAATCTAATCCTTGTAATGAAATTCAGGTTGAAAGAGAGCTAGCAGGCTCCCCAGGTTCTGTATCGGAAACCGTAAAGTGGATTACACACGGAGCACACCGCAACGTTTACAAATACGACTCGTACGACATCAACGATTTTGAATTTCGTACAAAATCTCATGATGGTAGAGTTTACCAGAATAGCGGGGTTGGTGTAGAGGAGGATGACATGCACATCAAAAAAACGTGGTGACATATGGACAAAACTTTTATTTTGGGGTTTTGCAAGAGATATGGGTCCTAGATTATCATATTAAAAGAATTCCGGTCTTCATGTGCCAATGGGTTGACCATAAACATGTCAAACATGATATTCTTGGTTACACGTCGGTCGACCTAAACAAATTTGGCCACAAGGATGATCCGTTCATATTGGCCTCACAAGCACGCCAGGTGTTTTATGTTCAAGATCAGCTGGATAGAAAAAAGCATGTTGTCCTCATGACTCCACCCAAGAATTATAGGCATTCGTATGACGAGGTCAATGAGGAATTTAGTAGGGTAACTTTCTCTCATGAGGGTAATACATTGCACTTGTACAACCAAATCAACTACTTCGTAATGAGTCCCCGGATGATTACTGGAGGCCTGGGAAAAAGCCTACAACTATTCGTAATGGAGATTGACACCGATGTCGGAAATGTCGACCCAGCAGTTGTGTTCGTTCCGCTAGTTAGATGTAAATAATGTTTAAATATAGTTGTGATACATGATATCACCATTCTTTACTTTGCACTTATTTATTCAAACTAAAGAAATATTGGTTGTTTTTAATACTATTACTACTTATACGTATAGGCCGGTTTGTTGAATTCATTTCATCTTCCGGCTATTTTGGTCAATTGGTGTCAAGTTCAAACATACATCATGTTACATTGATAAAAGTCACAATTGACTTGTAGTGTACCATAGTAAGATCAATAAAGTCATTACACTCATAACTGACTCGTGCTATATCAAAGTTACATTAATACAAAGAAAGCTCAAAAATGCATCATGTTGTCTAGGGTGTTCAGTGACAGTCATCATATCTCGTCGGATGGTTTTGTTTCTTGCACAACCTCTATTTGGTTATGTTTCAACATACTTTTCAACAGTTGGTTTCCTGCAAAACATTATCAACTCATTTTATTAAAAAAAGACCATTATGCCCTTCTTTTCACTAACCTGCATACCAAAATTGAAAAACCGCTTCCAAACTCAATGCCATCACCGTAAACCTTAGATTTAAGATTTGGTGATGGCATTGAGTTTTGGAAAGGATTTTATCAAAATCTAAGATCTTTGGGAAGTTTAAGATCTGTGGAACCCTTAGATTTTTTCTGCTTGGCCAAGTTTGGAATTCACATATCATATATATAAGTGTAATAAATTTCAGTCACCAGTTTTATTGTAGTCATTAAAGTCTCTGTTGTTATATAGTTGGTTGTTGAGTGTATAACACACTATAACTACATACTACCTGTCAAAATGGTTTCCACACGCTTTGGAAACGCACAGAAGCTAATTGTTTTTGGAAATTAATTACATTTATACCTACTACCTGTCCAAAATTTTGGAAATATATTTATGTAATGATAGCCTACATTCAAGTTAATTAAAATAAAAAAAACTAGTAAATCACACGCTTTGTACGCTTTTAATACCTGTCAAAAATCTTGGAAATATATTTATGTAATAATAGCCTACATTCAAGTTCATTAAAATAAAAAAAAAACTAGTATATCTTACTAGATACGCTACAAATCAACTGAACTACAATAAATTATTGTCTCAACTACCAAAAATTAAATTTTAGGTCTATTTTGTTATTCAATCACACTAACATCTACTTTAAAGTTAATTAAAAAACTACATCCAATACGCTATACATACGCATAAACCAAAATATAATAATAACATTTACAGTTAATAATTAATAACATTTACAATAATAACTCATAGTTAATAATATCACGCTTTGGAAACGCTCAACGCTCTACATTTAATAATAACATTTACAATAATAACATTCACATAATATAAGTGATTAGGTATTAAAAAAACCAGTCATTAAATTTCAACCACCAGTTATATATATCACGCTTTGGAAACGCTCCACGCTTTACAGTTAATAATAACATTTACAATAATAACATTCACATAATATAAGTGATTATGTGTTAAAAATATTTTTAATATGATTAATCAATTCACATAACACATTAATAACAAAATATAATAACATTACAATAATAACATTTACATTAATATAGAAAACCAAATTACATAAAACTAACTAGCTCCTAGCATCCGACTCCGTCTCAGAATCTACATCGACATCCATCGTAGACCTCCCTGTAGATTCCATATCCGAATCTACATCCAGATTCTCTTCTGGAGTATGAGAGGGCATGATCCTCTCGTACATGCCATCCGAGGTATAGGTGGAGTCCCTAAGCCTTTGGAGGCGAAGGTTCACCTGACTACGAAATGCCCCATAAACGGACATCGCCTTGAAGTCCTCCAAGTCGTTCAACTTGATGTAGGCCACCTCGATTCCCGGCACTACCATATCAATGCTGAAATAATCAGCAGTTGTGTACCCAAGCCACCTAACCATTCGGTTAAGTTGTTGGTACGTGAAGGTGTGAGGGTGGACATAGTCCACATACCTCACCTTTCGATTCCTCCGGACAACGCCGGAAGAAAAGTGGAATCGTATGGTGAAAAATGTGGGGTCGTAGTAGATGGGGCATGAGCACCCGGTGCACGTTAGACCCATGATGAAGCCATTATCGGAAATTATAATCGGAAGAAAGGTGGATTGTGATTTTGATTGTGGATTGTGATTATGGATTGTGATTGTAAATTGTGGATTGTGATTGTGATTGTGACTCGTATTTAAACACCGTCGGGACCCGGTGGTACATCTCCCTGACAATTTGAAATTGGCGGCACAAGAAACTGTAAAGGCAATGATGACGTCGCCACTCGTCAAATCAACGTGTGGCCATTAATTACGTTTTTGACACGCTTAAACATATTTTAGTGTGACCATTTATCACTTATAGCCACACATAATAAGTGTATATGTGACAATAAAAAACTTAGAAAAAATAAAACTAAGATACTCTTTGGTCACAAAACCTCGTATAAGTGGCCATTAATTACATTTGGACACACTTAAAAATATTTAAGTGTGACCATTTCTCACTTATAGCCACACATAATAAGTGTATCCGTGTCGGCTTTCGTTATATTGATTTTTGTAATTTTACAATGAAAATTATTATATCTTTTAATATTACCATCGGGTTTATGTTTATAATAGTAAGACCCATCGACATCCCACTGATTTCTTTCATAGAGGAGGATAACACGTTTCCCGTGTATCATTCTTCATTAAAGCCTACATCTCTGTTTCCATAACATACTTCCAGTTCTTTGCTTCCAAGGCTTGATCCACGAAGGTTGGAATTAGTTCAGTATATAGGGAAGAAGTATAGGCTTTGGATTCTTTGGATAAGTTTCCTTTGAAAAAGTTTGCTATCGGATATCTGGATGACCTAGACTGTTTTCTGGGAAGTACCATTTAACCGGTATTCCTCGGTTGGCTCTAGGCGGGAGAACGTATTTCTCGGACGTTTTTTCTTGTATATGTTCCTTATGCGTTGTTTGTTGTATTGTTTCTACTTGTGTTTGTTCTTCCTAGTGTGTTGTACTACCTCCATCTCACAGTTATAATATATCAATATTTTGATTTTAATGTGATTCGTCATGTGCTTTAAAGTGATTTACAGGTTGGAAGGATTTTGGTTTGGAACAATGATCATTGGTCCATCGGATTGTTGTGAAGCTAGTGACTTATCTTGGGTCCTAGGATATTCTGTTGATGATGATTTGGTATTGTCATTAACTTCTTTTGATGACTGGGTCCATTTTGGAACCCATTTTAGTCAAATTAGTGTGTCATTATCCTCTTCTCCCCCTGACTACTGTGTTGGGAGGTGTAGAAGAATTCAGTTTCTAGAAAGTCACAATTCATGGTAGTGTACATATGGCGTTTTTTTTTGCTAGAACAACTATATCCTTTTTGATTTATACCGTAGTCCACAAACACACATTTTTCAACACAAGGATCAAGTTTGGATCGATTTATCCTGGGTATATTGACAAAGACAAAGCACAAAAAAATGCATGGTTGCAATGTAAGTCTAGGTGTGTGTTTGGTAAATTCATAAAGTGTTTGAAGAGGAGTTTTTAGGTCAAGAGAATTGGTTGGAAGTCGGTTGATAACATAAGCGGCAGTATCGAGAGTATCAGGCGCAAAAGACTTAGTAGTTTTTATTAAATAAGAAGGGCCAAGTTATTTCTAAAAGAATTCACTTTTTCCGTTCAACCGTTCCGTTTTGTCGGGAGTGTGGGTGCATGATATTTTAGTGAATTATTCTATTTTCTTGACAAAATTATCCCATTGGTTAAAAAATTCTCCCCCATTATCCGATCGAAGAATCTGGATGTTAGTTTTAAATTGTGTTTATATCATGATATAAAAATTAATGAATTGATAAAAAAAAACTTCATATTTCTGTTTTAAAAAATAAATTGAAGTCATATGAAATCGTACATAAACAAAACGAAAAACGAAAGTTTTGCCCCCATTAACTTCAGCAAGCCCAAACGTCAGAATGAATAAGGGAAAAAGGTGATTCACTTTTGTGTTATTTGGTTTAAAGGTATGTCTATGATTTTTTTGCCAAAACACAAGTTTCACAGTTTATTGTTTCATTCAAAGGAAATACTTTAGGAAATAAAAGATGTAAATAACCGATAGATGAATGTCCCAATCTTCTATGCCATAACCAAGCCTCTCTATTCATAGTCCCATGAGCAACATCACAATACCATACTGAGTCACTTCATCCATATAATACAATCATTGGCGTTCATTGTCACACCTAATAACCGCTCCCGTCTTGCTGTCATGTAGTATACAAAATGTGGGATGCATTAATATGGTGTACTTCAATTCTTTTGTTACATGATTGATGGATAATAGTTTGTGTGACATGGACAGCACATAGAGACAATTTGAGAGTTTTAAAGTCGGGGAGATTCAATAGTTCCCCTCCTTTGACGAGAACTATTCCCCCATTTGCGGTTTTAATATGATTAATCTTAGGTTTAGAATTTGAAATTATACAAGACAAATCAAAAGTCATGGTGTCGGTAGCACCACAATCAAATACCCAAGATTTCTTTAATGTTTTCACTAGTTTTAACCATATTAACTTGTCCAACGGAATGGAAAAAACTCTTTGTTTCATGTTCTCCCATGGTTTTATTTTGGTTATTGTTGTTAATAATAGTATTTTTACTTTTTTTCGTGCTTTGGAAGTTAATTTGGTCAGTATCGTAGTACTAGAGACTTTAAGGAATTTATTTAATATGTTTAAAATTAGAGGGTTTAGAAAACTAGGATTTAGAAAACAAGAAGGGCTCGAAGAGAGTTCGTCAATCTCTTTACCTCCATGGACACCAGAATCCAGATCTTCTTATCCCACTGATGCCATCCCACCAAATCCATTGTTCCTCTCTCTGTTTCCACCGCTACCGGTAGCCTCTAGGTTCCCTACGACACAAGCTGCTTTTGCCACTTCTTCATTGCCTTTTTTGTGGTTGTCGCTCCACCATCCCGATGATCTTAAAACACTGCTCCTTGTTGGGTTTTTTCATACCACAATGACTACATTTCCACATGGATTTTTCTGGTCGAAATGATGAGCCAACCAGTTTTCAGTTTGGTCTGACCGACACGCCCCCTCCGTTAGTAACCATAAACCTTCATTCTTGTTTGTTCAGGTGGTTGTCAGCCCGGTCGCCACACCCTATTGTGATGAGTTACCGAAGACGGGCCCAAGTATTGTTTGGTGAGCCGTGTCCTTTCTAACAGCTGTGTAGGCTCCTTCGGCCGATGTCAGGGGATCCCGCCAGAGTATTTCCCGCTTTATCGAGTCATACTATCAGTCAATAGCATTAAGGAATTGAAAAAGCTTTTGTTTATGCCTTATTTTGCTGTATGTTGCAATATCCACAACACAAGTCATTGGATTTGGGTCTCTACGATCGATTTCTCCCTAGATTCCTTGCAAAAAAATCCAAAAATGCTCGAGAGGTATGCCATTTTGTTTGACTTCATTTTCATTGACATATAGATCGAACGTTTAAAGCTTATCCTTCTCACTGCTATGGATAACCATGAGGGCATCCCATAGAGATTTTTCAGTGGGAAATTTGGTGAGGTTTCCTGAGAGGCTTGGTTCTATATTTTGTATAAGCTGTGAAAATAAAATTAAATATTTTTGTTCCCATTGCTCATACTTGTCGCTACCTGGTTCGGGTGGGTGATGGTTGGTTAATTTGTATATATTTTAGTTCGTTTATTTACTAGTTTTAACTGTTTATTGTGAGAACTTCGATACTTCATACGCGTTTATTGTATTTCAGGTCGTAGACTTTAAAGCAGTTAATTTGTACCTGTTGATACACAAGATGAAGACCCGGGACGTCCAGCACACAAATCTATGTTAAGTAATATTTAATTGCTGATGAGAAGACCGGGTCACGATACGCGATGGGAGAGCATGAAGACCCATCACGTATCACGATAGGATAAATTATTATTTTTGTTGACCATGGTCAATCTATTGGGTTTTAACAAGATTATCAAAGTGATAAAATCCCTATTTTACCAAAAACGCAGCGGATATAAAAGTTTTAAATCTTGTTAATATGATATGTATAAAACTAATTTTAAACATGCAAAACCCAAACCCGGATCCAAATACGAATTACACACTATCAAATACATGCATGTCACTATAAGTCCATGCATGTTACTACTACCTTTCAATATGACAAAACCGGGTGAAAGAGATGATGATTGAAAGGTAAGAACTTGAATATGGAAGCTCCTCAAGCTAGCATACCCCAAGCTTCAACAACACACCACTTTTAGCTAGGATTTGCACTTGAAATTTTCTTCTTCTTTTCTTATGTTGGATGAAAATACCCAAGAGAGGAAGAGAGAAAAGTTTACTTGGAAATTATGTGTGTTATGAAAGAATGAAAGAGAAAGACTTGGTTTTATTTAAAGGCATCTTTCTCTCCACCAATAATAACCATTGCATGTCTCCACTCACCTTGCATGTCTCCACTCAAACATATAATAATATTACATTTGAAAGAGTTATTATCTTTTTCTTTTATAAAACTTTAAACATATATATATATATACTTTTATAAGTTTATAACTTATAACTTATAAAACCTATTATATGTTAAGAGACATGCTTGGTTATTATTATTCGCATATTGTTATTTAACCAACTTAAATAACACTATGTAATGTTCTTTCATAAAACATAAATCATCCATATGATTTGTTTATTACACAAGTACATTTTATTTATAAACCCCTTTCCAAATAACTCAAGTGTTAATATTCATTTGTTATGATCACATCATATATAAACGAATATTATCGGTGTTTGTCTAGCTTGTTATTTGGTATGACCCGACTTGGATCATAACGTACTAGCCACATCAATTTAATATGTCTCTTGGGCAGACCGAGTCCAACAATCTCCCACTTGCACAAGATACATAGAAGATTGATGCAAGTAGCAAATACCGCCTAACTACGGTTTACTACCCCTAATACGTATGACGAAGTGCCATTCAATAACATCATCCCTTTCAAGTCCCATACTTGAAAATGATTTAGGTGAAACTATCATTTATCCTTTTGCCACAAATGTCATGTTAAATCCAGAGACACAGAGTGATCATTCTCTGTTGATTTAACTTGTCAGGCCTTAGACATTTAACTCTCAATGAATAAGAGGGACAAATCCCATATTGACTACATACGTCTCTCACTATCACCTTGTACTATACTTGAGCTTAGCCTTATGTACTGACATATTTCAGAGCAGCGAAGAACTAAGTCAAAGCATAATAGTCGATGAATATAAAGACCCAATATGTATCTCAGGTCGGAGGATACTATGAAGTTCGCCTTTACTCAAATTTACTTATGATCACAAATCCCAAGGATTCCATGCAGTAAAATTGAGAACGGGTCAGTCCAATATTTATCCCATTCTATATTCATACCTCATGAATATCTACCAATCCAAGTTCATAATAGTCTTACTTTCACATTTGTTCCCACAAATATGAACGATTACGGACGTTTAGAATAATTCAAATTATTCACGGATTTAAACATACTAAAATGGAACGTAACTCAAGAACATGACCATAACCAAAACCATATGATTGAGTTAAAATAAAATTTTTCCAATATCCAAATACAAATTTTGATCAAATCCAATCACTAGAATATCGAAGTCCTAAGGCGCAAGTATGACTCTCATGCTTCGGCCTTTCAAGGAGTTTCGTGAGTGGGTCCGCAATGTTTTGATCGGTGTGAACTTTGCGAATACATATCTTTCCCTTTTCAACTGCATCCCTTATGTAGTTGAATCTCCGCTCAATGTGCCTAGTCTTTTGATGTGCGCGGGGTTCCTTGATTTGAGCAATCGCACCCTCGTTGTCACAAAAGATCTCTAGAGGGTCCTGAATGGTACGAACCACTCCTAGATCGGCAATGAACTTTCTAATCCATGCAGCTTCTTGAGCTGCCAGGGAGGCGATGATGTATTCAGATTCATTGGTGGATAAAGCTACCACGTCTTGTTTTGCACTCTTCCATGAGACAGCACCACCATTGAGAACGAAAACGTATCCCGATTGTGATCGAGAATCATCTCGATCAGTTTGGAAACTCGCATCAGTGTAACCCTTTACAACGAGTTCCTCCTCACCAGAGCCATATATTAGAAACATATCCTTAGTCCTTCTAAGGTATTTCAATATGCTCTTAACAGCCATCCAATGGCTAGTTCCCGGATTTTGTTGGTATCGACTTGTCATGCTCAAGGCGCATGACACATCCGGTCTAGTGCAAATCATGGCATACATGATGGATCCTATAGCAGATGCATATGGGATACCACTCATTTTGTCTTGCTCATCCTTTGAGCTTGGACATTGAGAAGCACTCAACATCGTTCCTCTTTGAATAGGTACCAAACCTTTCTTAGAGTTTTCCATCTTGAACCTTTTCAAGATCTTGTCAATGTATGCACTTTGATTCAAACCTATCAACCGCCTTGATCTATCCCTATAGATTCTTATTCCCAGAATAATTGCGGCTTCACCAAGATCCTTTATGGAAAAACAGCTTCCAAGCCAGGCTTTCACACCTTCCAAGGTTGGAATGTCATTTCCAAACAGTAATATTTCATCGACATATAATACCAGAAAGGTTATGATGCTCCCACTAGCTTTCTTATACACACAAGCTTCATCAGCGTTTTTGATGAATCCAAATTTCTTAACTTCATCATCAAAACGGTGATTCCAACTTCTGGATGCTTGTTTCAATCCATAGATGGATTTCTTCAACTTGCATACTTTGTTAGGATGTTGTGGATCGACAAAACCTTCAGGCTGAACCATATAAACATCTTCATTAAGATGCCCATTTAGAAAAGCAGTTTTGACATCCATTTGCCATATCTCATAGTCATAATATGCGGCTATGGCAAACAATATCCTTATAGACTTTAGCATCGCCACGGGCGAGAAAGTTTCATCATAATCAACCCCTTGAGTTTGAGTGAAACCCTTTGCTACAAGTCTAGCTTTATAAGTATCCAAGTTTCCATGCATATTAGTTTTCTTCTTGAAAACCCACTTACTTCCAACCAGCTTGGAATTTAGAGGTGGAGCAACCAAGTCCCATACCTGATTGTCATGCATGGATTGCATCTCAACATTCATGGCTTCTAGCCATTTGTCACAATCAGATTGCGACATTGCATCTCGGTATGTGGTGGGTTCATCCGAATCAACCACGTAGCAACCATCCATGAAAAATCCATATCTCTCAGGTGGGGTGCTAACTCTACCAGATTTGTGAATATTTTGTGTGTTTTGATCAACCATTTGATCATCCTCAACAACCTCTTGTTGATTGCTAGTGTCAACCAAATGTGTATCGGCTTGTAGTTCTCGATCTTCTTCGAGTTCTACAGTTCTATCAGTTCCTTCCAGAAGGAACCTTCTTTCCAAGAACTTAGCCTTTCGATCTATAAACACTTTATGCTCGCTTGGATTGTAGAAATAATATCCCATCGAATCCGTGGGATATCCTACAAATATACACTTAGTGGATCGACATTCAAGTTTGTCAGGGGTGTAGATCTTAACATAAGCCTCACAACCCCATACCTTTTAAATATGAAAATTTTGGAGCCTTTCCATGCCATATTTCAAAAGGTGTCCTATCCACTTTCTTGGTTGGTGCCATATTTAAAATACGGGCAGCAGAGATCATAGCGAAACCCCAAAATGATAGAGGTAATGAGCATCTAACCATCATGGATCGAACCATGTCCAATAAAGTTCGATTCCTCCTTTCGGACACACCATTATGTTGTGGTGTTCCAGGTGGAGTAAGTTGTGAGACAATCCCACAACTCCTAAGATGTTCTAGAAACGCATCATTGAGGTATTCACCTCCTCTATCGGAACGTAGTACTTTGATTGTTTTGTTGAGTTGATTTTGTACTTCATTTTGGAAGACTTTGAACATTTCAAAGGCCTCATTTTTGTGTCTTAACAAGAACACATACCCATAGCGACTGTAATCGTCGGTAAAGGTAATGAAGTATCTTTCACCATTTCTTGTCATTGTCCTAAAAGGTCCACATACATCCGAATGTATGATACCTAATAAGTCTTTCGCCCTTTCATTTGTTCCATTAAAGGGTTCTTTGGTCATCTTTCCCAATAAACAAGATTCACATTCATCAAATGAATCAACATTTGATTTCAAAAGACCATTCTTTCGAAGTGTATGAATACGATTCTTGTTTATGTGACCAAGACGACAATGCCAAAGAAAAGTATTACTCAAATCCATTTTGAGTCTTTTGGTGTTACCTTGGTACAACGAGTTATCAATGTATGAGTAATCATGAATTAATTCATAAATGCCATAAAACGGCATCGCTTTAAAATAAAAGATATTATCCATGAAAACATAATTACCATTATCAACCAACTTAAAGTCATAACCAGATTGTCTTAATACAGAAACAGAGATAATATTCCTAGTCAAACTAGGGGAATATAAAATGTTTTTCAAAACAATTTCCAAACCATTTGGAAGCTTTAAAACATAATCTCCTCGGGCTTGGACGTCAACCTTTGCTCCATTGCCCATGAAGAGACTTATATCTCATTTCTTCACGTCATTTCTTCTTTTTGAACCCCGGCAATGAATTGCATATGTGAGTTCCACATCCGGTATCCAATACCCATGTGTTAGAAGAAATAATATTAAGATCAATGTGAATCATGAAAGTTGTACCTGAGGTTTGCCCCGCATCCCTCTTAGCTTTCAACTCCTTGAGATAGGTCGGACAGTTTCTCATCCAATGACCTATCTCACCACAACCAAAGCACGGATCCTCAGCGCTAACCTTTAGCTTCTTTGGCTTTGGCTCCGCCTTTGCCTTTCCCTTGAACCCCTTCTTGACTTGCCCCTTACCAACGGCAACCTTTGCTTTTGGTTCCGGGTGATGCCTTTTCTTTGAGCCACCCTCATTGATCGCAAGAATGGGTAAAACCTTTTTACCCATGCCGGCCTCGGCTGTCTTAAGCATTGCGTGAAGCTCACCAATGCTTTTGTCCCATCCATTCATGTTGTAGTTCATGACGAATGTATCAAACCTTTTAGTTAAGCCATTTAGGATTAAATCCGTGGCTAACTCTTTTGAGACGGGACAGTTAAGCCGTTCAAGCCGATCAATGTGGCTCTTCATCTTAAGTACATAAGATGAAACAGATTGGGTTTCTTCCATATGACATGCATGAAGCGCTCGAACCGTTTCGAATCGCTCAACCCGAGCTTGAGTAAGGAACATTTCCTTAAGTTGGGTTATCATGTCATACGCCCCATGATTCTCGAAATCCTTTTGGATCTCGGGAATCATTGTTCCCAACATGAGGCAAGAAACTTGCACCGAATCCTCGGTGTATTTTAACCAATCCGCATAGGCATCCAAGTTATTGACATCGGGTTCATCGGGAATAGGATCGTCTAAAATATAAGACTTCTTTTCTTGCTTGAGAACAATTCTCAAGTTTCGATACCAATCCATGAAGTTGTTAAAGTTTAGACGATTCGTATCCAGAATGGATCTTAGTGATAGATTATGCATACGCTTTAAATGTCTCCAAGACAATTATTGATTAAAATCTAGAACCCAACGTTTCATTCAAATAGTAGTTAGGTGACCTTTATCCTACTATTCGAATTAACAAGGTAGTCAACGTTTGACAATTGCAACCCTTTGCAACTTCTAGTTTTATGGGATCGGTTAAACATCATATGTTTAGTTGGTATGTTAAATCCCATCAACACCTTTGAACGCCATGTTAAGGTGATCCTATAGTCATGGTTTCAAATCAAGTCGTCCTACTTATACACACGTGTGAGTTTACTCATACAAGTGGTTAGGTGATCCTAATGCCAAAAGTACTTGTAAAATCACCTTAAGATCACAAGTTTCCTTAAAAGTGCTTAGGTGATCCTAACTCACTTTCAAGTCTACAAGTGACTTAAGTGTCGTATAAAAGGATGGTGTTTAACTTGTTTTTAAAAAGGGATTTTAGTTTTCTAAATTCTAGATTGGAAAACTATTTATTGTACCTTTCATTTGCATGCATTCAAATGTTTGGTATTAGTTGAAAAACCCATTTTCAAAGTTCCAATTAATAAAACCCATTTTTATTATGAAATCATTAGTTATTAATAAAACCAATTTTTATTACCTAACGATTTCTAAGGAACCAATTTTCTGCTAGTTGATTTTAAGTTGTTAAGCAAACCATATTGCAAATAATAAGTAAATCAACCATGCAAGCACAAAATATACACAACCACAAGTTCATAACCATAGCCTCCTAATATTGACCACACTTGTTGACCGAAGACAAGTGTGTCAAAAAGTCTCTCCTAAGGGACCCAAAAGAACATGCACTTGTGTCGGTGAACTCCCACTTGATTCCGCATCCATATGCTCCAAGTGTTTACTCCCGGTGTTGTGGTCTTCATCATTTTATTTGGGCTTCCATCCATGCATCTTCTTTTATAAAATATATCCTAATACATTTTTCTAGTAAAAGAAATACATCTAATCTACTTATTATTACAAGCCATATGAATGAATAAATAGATTACAAACCCAAATAAATATTACAACCAAATCGAATGAACAAACAACCAACACAATCATTCAACCAAACACAAGGCCATGGCTAGGTTATGAACATCTATTACACATCCAAATATGCAATAATACAAGACCAAAATGGTTCCCCTTTTTGCCTCAAAACTTTCGGCCAAAGCTTAAGCAAACCGAAAGTTTCGGGTTTTGTCCAAACAAACTAAAAAATCATCCAAATGACTTGGTTTTTCAAGATTACCACATGCATGTAAAGTATAACCTTGAAAAACCATGGGGTAACCAAATCCCCAAAAAGTTTGGGCCAAATGGTGAAACCCACCATAAACCCGAAAAATTTTGGGTCTAATGAAGCATGCATTCGTATAAGCGGCTCTTGATGCCATTGTTAGGTTTTAACAAGATTATCAAAGTGATAAAATCCCTATTTTACCAAAAACGCAGCGGATATAAAAGTTTTAAATCTTGTTAATATGATATGTATAAAACCAATTTTAAACATGTAAAACCCAAACCCGGATCTAAATACGAATTACACACTATCAAATACATTCATGTCACTATAAGTCCATGCATGTTACTACTACCTTTCAATATGACAAAACCGGGTGAAAGAGGTGATGATTGAAAGGTAAGAACTTGAATACGGAAGCTCCTCAAGCTAGCATACCCCAAGCTTCAACAACACACCACTTTTAGCTAGGATTTGCACTTGAAATTTTCTTCTTCTTTTCTTATGTTGGATGAAAATACCCAAGAGAGGAAGAGAGAAAAGTTTACTTGGAAATTATGTGTGTTATGAAAGAATGAAAGAGAAAGACTTGGTTTTATTTAAAGGCATCTTTCTCTCCACCAATAATAACCATTGCATGTCTCCACTCACCTTGCATGTCTCCACTCAAACATATAATAATATTACATTTGAAAGAGTTATTATCTTTTTCTTTTATAAAACTTTAAACATATATATATATATACTTTTATAAGTTTATAACTTATAACTTATAAAACCTATTATATGTTAAGAGACATGCTTGGTTATTATTATTCGCATATTGTTATTTAACCAACTTAAATAACACTATGTAATGTTCTTTCATAAAACATAAATCATCCATATGATTTGTTTATTACACAAGTACATTTTATTTAGAAACCCCTTTCCAAATAACTCAAGTGTTAATATTCATTTGTTATGATGACATCATATATGAACGAATATTATCGGTGTTTGTCTAGCTTGTTATTGGGTATGACCCGACTTGGATCATAACGTACTAGCCACATCAATTTAATATGTCTCTTGGGCAGACCGAGTCCAACACCATCAAGATACGTGATGGACCCAGAAGACCCCATCGCGTATTGCGATGGGTGACGAAGATGGGAGAATTAGGATTTTTATTTTTTTGATCTTTTGATGACCCTCTTATTCAACAACCACTTCCAGGCATTTTTAGAGCTAATTGAGGACGAAACGATCACTCCAAATCATACCAAGATCATATCTATGTTCATTATCATCATAATTAAAGATTCCATGATGTGGAGGCTCTGCTAAATCCTTCGAGTCATACCCGGGATGTAAAGTTTGCATCATTTTCAGTTTTCTCATGTATTAAGAACGAATACTGTGTAACTACTATTTGATTAATCGATGGGTATTGATGTTTAGTATTGTTGTGCATTCAGTCGGTTTAGGTTTACGTTGATCAGAACGATTAGTTTGTCGGTTGCTATAATAATTGCTCATATGACTGTTTTGACTAGTTGAATTCAATGGAGCATGCAATTGCCCTTAGTTGAGTCACACTGGTAGTGCCGTGTGTTAGCGATTGTTAGTGCCTAAGGTTTAGCTCGTTAGTCAGTCTGTGTTAATCAGTGATAGTTAATATGTTAGATTGCATGAGATTACTAATTGTGTGCATTCTTGAACCTCGGGAGTGATTTGCTTTTATTAATTGCTTGAATTTGTTAAAGTGTTTAATCAATATTGAAACTCAATCTTATTTGCTTGTGTGATCAGCACTACCAATCATACTTCATAATACTTGAACTTATATGCACGATTACATTGATCCCATACTCCTCTTGTTCAACACCCTACTTACCCTAGCTTGCTTAGGTGATTAGGAACTTGATTTAATTGTTTTTTACTAGATAGCGACAGTCTAGCATCAGTGAGCTGGAATTCTAGATAAGTGGTTTAGAAGAGTTTTTTATTTCCCCGATGAAGCCCACAATAGGTAATTTCGGCTATTTAGTTTGAGACTAATGTTGAGACTGTCGGAAAAAGTTTGATTTTGGGGTTTGGTTATCAGAACTGAAGCTATTCCTTAGGAGGTTTGCAAGCTATGTTGTTAGGGGCTGTTTGGTTCATTCAGATCTGAATAAATCACGAACAACAACAAATCTGAATGATTCAGAAATAATTTTAATCGTTTAGATGTTTTCCTATTTGGAACCAAACAGTCGGAAGTCTGAATGAATCGGATGTTTACATCTGAATTAGTCTTCATAATTGGATTTTGTTGTTTCTGGCTAGCGTCTTCGAACATGATTGTTTTGATAGAAAAAAAAAGGCTATAGTAAGATGATGAGAAATCTCGAGCAGTTTGGTCCAAGAACCAAGCACTGCTTTGATACCATATGAAAAAGATTCAAATACTGTTATATCGCTTTTTGTAATTTTACAATGAAAACTATTATACAATTAACAGGAAAAAGCTAGATTGATAAACATGGAAAGTCAGTCAAGTAAAATAAGAGGAAACAATCTCCAATGGCTCCATAATAGCAAGGATCAGGGCTATCGTATAGGAAATGATGTAAATATTGTTCCTATTATTTTTACAAAGAGATTCTTGTATTCTAACATAACAGCCCCATGCTTAACGAGACCGACATACTATCAACAATGATTATGTTATTGTCAACTGTTAAATAAACACCAAAAAAGAAGTATGATAATGTTTTTTTGACTTTATTACATGTTATCGTTGTTGGTGCAGCCAGCATAAAATAACATAGCCTAAAAATATGAATATATAGTTTTAAATCAGACTCTTAAAATGAGTACTAAGCTTTTGACAGAATTGTTTTAATTCAATACGTTGACTTTTTAATTTTATGGTGATTTTAATTTTCTTCTTGCCGGGTATGAAAATTACAATGCATTTGCTTCTATTCAGATGGTGCATGATACAGGTGCAGTTTTTATTAATTATTTTTGTTTGCATGGTTTCATAGTTTAAGTTAGAAATATTTTTTAAGTTGTTTGTTTGTCTTTTTTCTTTTAATAAAGACAACATTGTAATACCTTATAAATAATGAGTTTTCGTTCTTACACATATGACATCTACAATTTATTTACATGTATAACACACACACACACACACACATATATATATATTATGTTTTCTTTATTTCTTTATTTTACATCCGCGTGTAACACGGATAACAAACCCAGTGTATATAAATGATATTTACAAACAACCGATATTGTAACTTTGACCGGCCAATGGGCCTAATTAATTACATAATTTACATTTATGACCCTTTTTTAAATTAATAGTTACATAATAATACACAGTGAGTATTGTATCTGATTAATACTTCATGTAAAACATACACATATATATTATGTTTTCTTTATTTCTTTATTTTACATCCGCGTGTAACACCCCAGCGTATATAAATGATATTTACAAACAACTGATATTGTAACTTTGACTGCCCAATGGGCCTAACTAATTACATAATTTACATTTATTATCTTTTTTAAATTAATAGTTACATAATAATACACAGTGAGTATTGTATCTATTAATACTTCATGTGCTCATAAATTACGATCACGATTTTGTTTAGGTGTAATTGCAAAATTGAGTGTTATATTAATTGTTTGAAAACTGACACTTAGTATTATTCATTTTATTTACGTGTTCTCTCGATAAAGTCCAAATATAATTGTCCAATTAATTTTTTTTATAAGTTTATTTCCTACCTTAAAATTTCTTAGGTTTAGGGTTTACCCTTCATATATATAGCTAGGGATGTTGCTGGAAAATTTATCATTCGGCAGCCGCTGTCTCCCATGGTTGGTGCTCTGGTTCAGTCTGACGATGAGTTATCTGATTCAGTACGTGTATCTACTCTTGGTTCGTCTTTGTTCTTCAATTATCCATCTGATTGTTTAATTCATGTTCTCACGATTGTGTTAAAAATCATGACAAGACATCAAATGTTGTATATAATCAGAAAATAAACACAAATAAATGTTGTCATGCTTATTAACTATATATATCACCTTTTTAGAAATCTCACGCATACCGACCTCTTCTTTGTACCCCTGCACGTGCTTGTATCATTATTTCCTTGTCTGATTTATATAAACTTAAATATGCAAGTGAATGATTATTTCCTTGCTAGAACTTACCATTATTTGGTATGATTTCTATAATTTATCATTAATTTTATTTGAATCTGCCTTAATGGCTGTTAGTATATATGAAATTGCACACCATTATGATCAAATAGCATATTCTGGCTTGATATACAAACTGTTAATATATAGTATGATTTCATACTATATTCTCTCCTGGTATATGGATTACCATTATCTTGTATTCTTGTATGACTTACACAAATCGGAATAAAATGGGATCTTCGTAAAGTTGATCATTATGAGTGTTACGATGAATTTGATTGGGAAGTCCAATGGCAAAAAGAGAGGGATTCATTAGCTCGTTATTTAGCACGAATCAGTGAAATGACAGAATCCATCAATTACTATTCTGTTTCTTTTGGATCAGGTTAAATGTTTAAAATTTGTGAATCTGCTGTACTTAAATGATAAGAGAGTGGTTGCTATTTGATCATGTTCAGTATACAAATTCATGTCAGATTAAAATATAGATCAGTGATTCTTAGATCTGTAAATGATTTTGAAATCAATATGGTTGAACTTGTAAGAAGTTGATAGGTATTTTATATTATTAATCTCATAATAAACTTACGTTTGCGTAATTAACCTTTTCAACTGGGAAAATTTGAGACGGTTCCAGTTTCAGAAAAAGAAAAATAAATTAAATTATGGGATTGTCAGCTGTCATGATTTAAGGGCTTGTTTCACCTGTCATTGTTGTTGATGATCATCTGGAAAATTATTTGACGGCCTCTTTGCCATGATCGGTGTTATAATCCTGTCACTTCTCTGGAGGCTGAGATATCTGATCTATGTAAGTCGTTTACTTTTTATGTTTTTTTAATTATTGTTTATTGATTTGATCTTTATTTTGAAAGGGTTCTGATGATTGTTTTAATTTAAGATATCCATTTAAAAAATAGGACTTGGTTAAGATTTTAATTTCATTTTGCTGAAGATTAGATTTAGGAACCGGGAAAACACACTGTGATGAGCCTTACAGTGTTTCTTGATGCTCGTTTTCCCGAATCAACCTGGCCGGTAAGAAGAGGTAACGGGTGGGGGTGAGGCCATTCATCAAGTTTTCGAAATTGCGCCATTAGGGTTGATGAAGAAGAGGCCTGAAAATTATATCCCATTTCAGAATCAAGATGAGTTTTGCTTAGATTCAGATGGCGTATTTAGCTTTCTTCTAATCAAACCGAAAACACCTACCAAGTTTGGTTACTTTTTCCCTCTATTCTTTGCTTATTTTGATGAAGATTTATGCCACCTTGGAGACATATAAAGGTTGAATTTTGATGAAGACTGTAAAGTTTCTACTTGATTTGAAGCTCGCATTTCTTCCCAAACATTACCATGGTTAAATAGCACTCTGTATTGGCCTCTGTTTCTGTAATCGCGATATAAAAATTAATTACTTGAATGAATGAGCGGTGAACAGATTGCTGGGCTCGTATCTATTTGAATATTAAACATCATCAGCTTTATATTATTATTGTGTATATGTAACATATACTTGTTATTAGGTTAGATTAGGAGGGATATTATTATTTGTTTGATATGATGAGGTTTAACATAACTGTCTCAAACGGTTACTAGCACCAAAGATCACATCTGTTGTAATCGGTGTAAGTTACCAAGATCAGTTTGATCCACATAATCAATAAAATTATGATTGCATTTATATTGATTTGAGTTATTTTTGCTTCCAAATCCATACCGAGTTTCTTGTTTAGTGCTGACACATTCACAACCCTAATATTTTCTGTTAGCCATGAATCGAGATAGAAGAATCAAAATGAGGAAGAATGATCACAATCAATAGCTGATCATATTACCTTCAGTTAGGGTAGTTATACAACGACTCAACGAACCCTAACTAACTGACCCAAATGAACAATTACAACATTTACATCTTTAGACCTCTAACTATCAAGTAGTGCAATTCCAGTCCTTAGACTTATTAAAACATATCTAACAAATCTTCCCTCCCAAAGAACATTCCAATGTACCAAAACCTGAGTAACCATAGCATTGTCTCTTTTAACTACACGGCGGTCAATTATTGCTCGAGGTTGCAAAGTAAAACGGGGAAGTGCTGGTAAGGGAATCCGAGGAGCACTCGTACCATGGGCACGCTTGAGAAGAGATCCATGAAATACCGGATGTATCTGGGAATCATCTGGTAAATCCAACCTATACGGCACTTTTCCAACTTTCTGTAGAATTAGGAAAGGACCATAATACTTTGGGCCCAATTTAGGATACTTTCTAACACGCATAGTGGATTGAACAAAGGGCTGTAACTTGAGATAAACCCAATCACCCACTTCAAACAGTTTTTCAGTTCTCTTCAAATCAGCTGTTTGTTTCATTCTATTGCGAGCTTGGATCAAATTTTGTTTGACACTAGCAATCATAACCTCTCTATCTCTATGTAATGCTTCAACTGCTTCCACATTCGTGTCATTAGGAATATAAGGAATATGAAGCGGTGGTGGAAAACCATACAAAGCTTCAAATGGGCTGCACTTAAGAGAGGAATGATAAGTGGTATTGTACCACCATTCAGCTAAACTTAACCACTTCAACCAATTGTGAGGATTCTGCATAGTCATGCATCTCAAATAAGTCTCTAAACATCGATTTACAACTTCTGTCTGACCATCACTTTGAGGATGATAGGCAGTGGAATGTGCTAATTGGACACCTTGCAACTTCATAAAGTCTTTCCAAAATTGGCTTAAGAAAATGGGATCCCGATCAGAACAATGGCCATAGGACAACCATGCAGCTTGAAAATATTATCAAGGAAAAGTTGAGCAACTTGTGCAGAATTATAAGGATGAGAAAGGGGAATAAAATGTGCATATTTAGATAACCTATCGACAATGACCAATATCACATCTTTTCCTTGTACCTTAGGCAGCCCGGAAACAAAATCCATGGACAATTCAGTGAGGATATGATCAGGAACAGGTAAAGGTTGTAGTAATCAGCTACAGGCTCATATTTAGCTTGTTGGCAAGATGAGCATTCTTTTACAAAGGTATAAACTTGCTTAGAACATCCTTTACAATAACAAATGGCTTGAATTTTTTTTAAAGTTGGAATGTAACCTGAATGGCCTCCAACATGAGATGAATGGAAAAGACAAAGAATGTCTTGTTTTAATTGCTTGTCATCACCAATCCATAACCTGCCTTTCTTTTTAAGCAAATGACCATCCCAAGTAACATGAGGATATGCTTGCCCATTTTTAATATTCAGCAAAATAATAGAGTGTAACTTTTCATCAGTTTTCCATGTAGCTTTGATTCTATTAAGCAACAAAGGATCAATATGACTAATGCCCATTTCAAATAATGCCATGCCTTGAACTCTTGACAACCCATCAGCTATAACATTGTCAACGCCTTTTTTATAAGAAATTTCATAAGAATATCCCATTAACTTGGATAATCAGGTTTGTTGCAAAGGAGTTGTCACTTTCTGAGTTAACAAATACTTCAAGCTCTTTTGATCGGTCTTGATTAAAAACTTCTTAGCAATTAAGTAATGGTGCCATTGTTTCACATCCATAATAATTGCTAATAATTCCTTCTCATACACCGACAAACTTTGTTGTCTAGTGGACAAAGCTTTACTAATAAAAGCAATCGGATGACCTTCCTGCATTAAAACTGCTCCTAAACCCTTGGAAGAAGCATCGGTTTCCACCACAAACGTTAAGGGGAAATCTGGTAAAGCCAGCACTGGTGCAGAAGTTAAAGCTTGTTTGAGTTGATCAAAGGCTTGTTGTGCAACTTCAGACCACATAAATCCTTCTTTCTTTAACAATTCAGTCAATGGTCTAGCCATAATTCCAAATGCTTTAATAAATCTTTGATAATAGCCTGCTAAGCCTAAAAACCCTCTTAACTGTTTAAGGTTAGTAGGAATAGGCCACTGTTGAACAGCTACAATCTTTTTAGGATCAGTCTGAACGCCTTTACCTGAGATAATATGTCCAAAATATTCAACCGAAGAACCAGCAAATGAACATTTTGATTTCTTTGCAAATAAGGAATCCTTCCTAAGAATGACTAAAACTTGTTCTAAATCAATCAGATGTTGTGCCAAATTTGGGCTATACACCAAAATATCATCAAAAATCACTAATGTAGTCTTCCTCATCAACGATTTGAAAGTAGTGTTCATAAGTGATTGGAAGGTTGCTGGAGGATTTGTAAAGGGCATAACAACAAATTCATAAAGGCCTTGGTGAGTTCTAAATGCAGCTTAGGAATGTCTTGTTCATCCATTCTGACATGATGGTAACCGGCCCTTAAATCCAACATAGAGAAGACAGAAGCAGTTCCTAATTCATCCAATAGTTCTTCTATTAAAGGAATGGGAAACCTGTTCGTTACAGTTGCTTCGTTGAGTTGCCTGTATTCGACACAAAATCTCAAAGATCCATCTTTCTTTTTAACTAATACTACAGGAGAAGCAAAAGCACTTTTGCTATTTCTAACCGTACCAGCTTCTAATAATTCTTGTGTAAGTTTTTCCAAAACGTCTTTTTGTCCTATAGGATATCGGTAGGCCCTTTGATTAATGGCAATATTTTCATCTTTGAGTACAATTCTATGATCACAGTCTCTTTTTGGAGGGAGAGACGTAGGCACAGAAAAGACATCTTCATATCTTTGTGATAATGCCTCTAATTCTGAATTGACCAAAGTGCCCTAAACATTAGTTTCATGTTGAAAAGAATTATCAGTAGTCAATAAACTGTACAGCTGCATACTTGCTACATCACCTTCTTGTTGATTAATATTTTTCCAAAAAAAAGTCATCAAACAGTTGTTTTACCACTTCAAATCAGACAACTTAGTAATAATGACCCAAACGTTATAGCAGCAATGTTTGATAGAGAAATTTAATCAACATATGAATATAGGACCAAAAAATACAACTTAGTGTTAATAAAGGATGCTTACACAATTTGCATTTCCCACTTAACTGTTCAGAAACTCATCTAGTAAGAAAGAACACAATCAAGATATAACACAAGCTTGAAAATACTTTCAAAGATAACAATTTTCTCCAATCATGGACCATCACATGTATATTCTTAATCAAACAAAAAATTGTAGATTCATCACTGATAAAGAAGACGAATGCCACAAGACACATCTAATGAAATAGAAAGCCACGTGGCTTATAAGACTAAGAGATGTCACAAGACATATATCAACATGTGATATAAAAAAATCATATGATTCTAGAATACTAGCAGGAAAAACATATGATATAAGAAGACAAAAGTCACATGACTTTTAAAAGAGACAAATCACATACTCGTATAAGACTATCAGATATGAGAATAAAAGGCACACACCTTTTAAAAAATACAGAACTATGTCTGAAAAACAAGAGATGTGAAGAACATAAAGACTAATTTGACCTGTTCAAAAACTTTTACAACTTTGCAAGAAATATATAAGAAAACTTACAAAGAACATAAAGACTAATTTGACTTGTTCAAAAACTTTTACAACTTTGCAAGAAATATATAAGAAAACTTACAAAGAACATAAAGACTAATTTGAACAAGCAAAAACTTTTACAACTTCACATAAAAAAATGAATCACAAGATTCAAGATACAAGATAAGATACCTGAAGATCATAAAGACTAATTTTGACTTTGGTCAAAAAACTTTTACAACTTCACGTATGAGACAGAATCATAAGATTCAAGATATAAGTTTGACAACAATGAAACAACCAAAGAGATTGTAATTTGTAACTGTAAACAAATTCACAGAATCTCTTACACAAAAGAGAAAAAACATGTAGTGCTGTCAAAGAATCAAGGACACACATAACAACTGGTTGACAACATAAGTGAACCACATGGTAACAAACCAGACAAGACTTCAGATTGAACACCCAATCATAGATGTGCAACCAAAATTGAACACACAAGCATAACAGATTTTCAAGAGAAATCTTGACAAAACAAGTTGCATAAACAACAAACACCATACACAAATATTATATGTAACACACCTATCTTGAAATCTAACAAACTAGCAATTAAAATCATGATTCCTCCTTTTATGTCTCAACATAATTCAAGAAGAAAGAAACAGTTATAGAGGCAAGAGACATTTAGCATGGTTTTAAAAGAAATAAAAAAATGAAATTCACAATGCAAAACCACGTCTAACAACATGAGAATTGAACAATTCTATATTTAGACAGCAAATTAACAGCCAAACAGATTCTCATTGAATACACAAAAAAACAATATTTTCGCAACAAGACATATACCACATCTCTAACAAGAAAAATACGAGGCAGAACAGTTTTGACAAATTTGATAAAACTACTGATTAAAAATACTCGAGCCAAAAAGATTCAACTAACTATACAAGAGTACATGCACTAAGACATATGAACCATAGTAAAAAATGTTTAACATGCTCCCAACGTTAAGAATGATATTAAACAATGACATTATTGTTATTGATCAATTAATAAGAATTTTCTACTTGAAAAACATACTATGTCATACGTTATTTTTTTTATCAATTTGAAAAACCAATAGCCCTTCATAATTAAAAGAAAAACTTTTTTTTAACCCTGTAACAAAAGCTTAAATCTATTTTTTTCCAATGAAAAATTGATTGAAAAAGAGTAAAAAACCTTTGAGGTCATATTTGACACTACACCCTATAACAAATTAAACCCAAAACAATAGTGGAGAAAAGTACAATTTTCATGTCGAAATTATTGATTTATCTTTGTATGATAATCCTTTTCATAAAACAGAATTCCATTATCAATATGTAACTAATTAAAAATTGTAACCCCTTTTAAGACATAATATGGACATAGAAAGGCTGCTAAAAGATAATATGAATTGCATATCTACGCCAAGACATAAAATAATGTTTCCTCCTTTACACATCTTTCAGATATTGATAACATGACAACAATAATACGACCAATTCCAATTTTAATCACAACGTTAAAATCGAAACAGATTGACAAAGAAGCTGATAAAATTTCATCTTAAAACTAGACCAGTCATAGAAGTTAATCAACAAGAAAGCCAAGCCAACTGAGATTAAAAACAGCTTCACTATATATACACAGATGATTTAGCACATAAGTTGGTCAAGAAATAAACCACACCAAGTCAGGAATCACAAAATAGAAAACAGTTTAAAAATTAATTGGTAACACATAAACAGAAAACAACTAGTGCAAGTCAACTACAGTTCATCACAAAACAAGTAGATTTATTCAGAAACAAAATAGGTACTCTGCTTGTTTAAGCCCGACTCGATTCAATATTTTAGCGACGTGATCTCAAATAGCTCACGAGCAGCCCGGCTCTTACACCCATAACTAACTATCACGGTTCCTTATCAGTTATTAATCAACAAACTGCATGACGTATTTAGTGTTGATAGTCGCAACAGCAGCATTATGTTCAGGAACAACATCACCACAAAACATCAAACAACAAGCCATGTACTTTTCATGCCTTGGATCGCACTTAGCCGTCATGCTCGTGGAAAGCTTTTTCAACTGTTATCACGGGTGCATACAAGGAAAGAATGAAATCGTCACACGGGAAAGAAAGAGTTTGTGCCATGAACATCCAGTCACTTTTTAGGATGCTGAGATATGCCATTCGGTTTGGGTATGTTGCTTTTGTCTTTGTTCTTTAATTATTCATCTGATTTTTTCTTATGCATATTTCAACATTGCGTTGATAAGTATAATTAATTATTCATGTTCTGGCGGTTGATTTGTGTGTTGCCGGCTGCTCACAGCATACGTTGATCATAGCAGGCAGAAATAATCTCTATTAAGCTTTTTAGATCTTGTTTATTAAGCTTTTTAGGCCAAACAGATGTTCAAGTTTATTTTAGCTGGTGTTTTGTTGATAATGTTATGTTCCTTTGTTAGTTTGTTTATACTATTAACAAATGAACGTAAAGAAACACATGTATGTTTATTTTTCTTAACGAAAGGACATGGACAAGAAAACTCGTTATTTTAATTGTTCGTGTTTGATGGTTTTATTAGGTTAAAGTTAAGGGAACAGACATTTCAAGTGTATGTTCACTTAATTCATTTGCAGGCCTCGGTTTGTTGCTTCTGCCTCATTTAACTAATTACATAAAAGTTATATGGTTTGTGATATTTAAACTTATATTGCTTTTCTTCCTCTGCTGCTACTTTTGATGAAGATTTACACCAGTGTATATACATATGAGGCGTTGCTTTGTGGATCGACACACCGATTCGCGTTGCTTCTATCTAAATGGTGTGCGTTACTAATTAATAATTACGTAGTAATACACATATTATTATATCCTAAGTATTGTATGTTATTAATACTTCATGTGTTACTCACATATCAATCGAGAGTTTTAGTTATGTGATTGTTCCTTTTTTGAAACCTATGCTAATTAATTTCATGCTAAAGAGAAAATAAATCTAGATCTACGTACAGATTGCATACAGACCTTCAGAATTAGTGATATTTTCCGATGTACATGTGGTTTAATTTACATATATTTTCTTTCTAAGTTCTCTAATTATATATTTACCTAAACCGTAAAAGCCAATCACATATTTCTCATTCTAGAACCCCATATATTACATATTTCTCTGTTTCATTAAAATTAACTAGTTAATTAACTGTTTTACCATTAATGAACTAATTAAAAAACTATACATACATACATACATATATATATATATATATATATATATATATATATATATTGTAAGGCCCATTTTGTTATTAGTCTTTTTAATTACTCATACTTTAACGTTTATGTTGGTTACCTAGTCGGATTGTTATATTTGTATGTTTGGCCCGAGGCCATGTAATATGAAGCTCATTGGGCCGTAATAATACAAGTATGGTGCATGAGAACACACAATATAAATAGTGTGTGTCTCTCATGCAAACATTAACCTTTTGCAAATTATCTAACCTTATCCTTATCTACAAACTCTCTTCTTCTCTTTTCTCTCTTCCCTCACGACAAATAAACAAACTAAGCAAGATCTGAGATCTCGGTTTCTCACTAGTTATTTCCGTTAGCTAGCTAGTGTTGATATTGATCCAAGTAGACTAGTTGTTGTGTTGTTTGATCCGTCCATAGGAATTACAATTGGTATTAAAGCGGGTCGAATCTTATGATTCAACTTTGCTCTTGATATTCAGGTTCTATTTCCGCTATTACCCGAACCGAGACGTTAAATCCTGTTGAAGTTTGAAAATAAAGTTTTTAGATCTAGAAACAAAGATGGAAATAAATGGGGAAATAAGCGTGTTTTAAGCTTATCCTTGTAGATCTGGATGTTCAGGATCTACAAATGCCAAGATCCGGACGTTTCAGGAAGTGTTACACCATACGTCAAAAATTCGGCGACACTGCGATTCATCCTGACGACGAGTTCGAAGTTGATGATTTAAAATATCAAACTCCGATACACGAGTGTCGGTTATTTTGGTCCGTAGCATCTGTTGGATGAAGATGTGACCGATCGGTTTGCCGGTAAGTGATGGCGGTGGTAGCTGGTGGTTGTCTGGGTTTCAAGTTATCTAAATATTAAAAAAAACATAATCGTTTTTCCGGCAACAATTTTCCAGTGACGTCAACAAAGAAAGAAAGAAGAAACAGGACCGTAGAAACAGTGGTTGTTGGCCGGAATACGGATTGCCTGGAAGATGATGGCCAGAGTTTGAAAAATATTGTTTTTACGGCGAGTTAGCCCGTATGCGTTTTTCCGGCAGCCCTCTTTTCTTTTTTCTTTTTGTCGTGATGCATTGTCTAGTAGCCGTGGATGAAGGAATATAGTCGTGTTTGGGTTGTGTATGATGACGGCAGCGGCCGGAACTAGATTTTCCGATTGTGGTTGATGAAAGTGGAGGTGAAGGTGGTCATCTCTGAGTGAAGGTGGATGTGGATATAGTGGTGGAGCACGGTGGCAAATAGCCAAGGGCAGGTTTCGGCGAAGTGGGTGGCGGCGGATGATGATAGAGGCTGCTATATTAAGTTGTTTTAGATTTACTGCCCTAATATGGTTATTAAACAGAATGAGCTTGGATTTGGGATTGAGCTTCATAATGGATGGGCCTTCTTCTTCAAGCCATTGTTACTTCTTTTGGGCTGTTGGGTTTATTTCAAATTTGAGCCAGATTACAACTCATTATTGTTGTGGGCTACTAGACAAGTTTACTTGGGCTGATTTGCAACAAAATTATGGGCCGTGAAATATTTAGTTTCGGGGTTGACCAAACGAAGAAAGTCAAACTTGTTCAGGTTTTCGCCATTGTTTGACCGAGTGTTCTATTTGGTTATATTTTTTTAATACAAACAACAATGTAATACCTTATAATTAATGAGTATTTGTTGTTACAAATATGACATTTACAATTCATTTAAATGTATAGCATACTCATATATTATGTTTTCTTTATTTGTTTATTTTACGTCCGCGTGTAACACAGATAACTAACCTATTGGATATAAATGATATTTAAACACAACCGCTCTTGTAACTTTGACTGCCGAATGGGCCTAATTAATTACATAATTACATTTATGACCCTTTTATA
The DNA here is from genome assembly GCF_021521415.1 of Bidens hawaiensis. Lineage (NCBI taxonomy): Eukaryota > Viridiplantae > Streptophyta > Magnoliopsida > Asterales > Asteraceae > Bidens > Bidens hawaiensis. The sequence continues at coordinate 44,294 of NW_027505879.1, read as the reverse complement.
AATTAACAGTTACATAATAATACCAGTGAGTATTATATCTGAATAATACTTCATGTGCTCATTAATGCCGATCACGATTTTGCAGGCGAGAGTTTTAGTTATGTGAGTTATTTTTTGAGTTTCATTTGGGGTCGTTGTTGCCGTTATCAAAGATTTTACCTTTAATACGAGTACACGCTATATATATATATATAGCTAGTTTTTACTAGATTTTTTTTATAATATAGACAGGTTATAGATTGTTTAGGAAAATTTTTTTAGGTGTAATTGCAAAATTGATAGTGTTATATTAATTGTTGTAAAGCCCGGTTTTGTTTAATAGTCTTTCATATTTTTATCGTGTTAGTTTACATTTACGTTTCGTTTACTTTTGTATGTATTGGGTCCAAGGACTTGTGTAATTGGAGCCCATGGGGCCGTTATCAATGAAATAGGTGTATGACAATACACACACTATATATTGTGTGTGTATAGCATACACCACCATAACCCTTTTGCATTATTATTACTTACATACTATCAAAACTCTCCCTCCACCTACCCTCTAGTTTCGGCCCACATACACACACCAAAAGATCCGAGATCTCAGTTCTAGCTAGATGGTTTCGCCAACTAGTTGTGAGGTTGATCCAAGTACGAATAGTACTTAGTTTTTTGTGTTGTTTGATTCGGTCACGGGACCTACAAATGGTATCAGAACTTTCGGGCTCTACTAGTTGTAGATCTTGGGTCACAACCTTGGATTTTGGTCTTGTGTGTGTGAAAAGACGGATTTTCAAGAAAATAAGTGGGTTCGGGTTTATGTGTTCTTCAAAGTTTCAAAAAAATTAGGTTATTTATGTTCAAGAAGATGTTAAAGTTTGTGTAAAAGTTGATTTTTTTGGTGTTTGAATTCTCAAGTTTGGTGTTTGTGTTGGTGCATGTGATTGTTTGCTACAAAAGTTGTAATATACATGTAAATGGGTCTGTTTGAGAAAGGTGATGGAAAGTGAGTTGGTGACTTTCCTTGTTAGGATTTGAATACAATTGAAAGGCTTTATTCAATAATTGGGTTCGAATACATTGATTAGTTCGATTACAATGGTCTAATTCGAATACAATTAGTTAGTCGAACACTTTGGGAAAATCGAATACAATTATTGTTGAATACATCAGACTCGAATACTTTGGGATCTCGCATACAATTGTACTCAAATACTTTGTGAGACTCGCATACAATTGTTGCATTCACATACATTCAAATTCGATTAAAATTGTCCGACTCACATATATCAGACTCGCATACATTCCTCACTCACTTACAGTCCTTCCATTCGCATACATTACCAAACTCGCATACAATCCTTCCATTCGCATACATTACCAAACTCGCATACAATCCTTCAACTCGCATACATTCTCCCAACTCGAATACAATCATTGTAATCTAAAATTATTCTAAGTTATATGTATTCTATTTTCTTCCATTTAGAATACATTTAACTTAGGCAATTTTTCATTCGAATACAATCATTGTATTGTCCATTTTTCTGTAAGGCAATTGTATTCTAATCAAGCTCAATTAGAATACGAAATTTATTTGAATACAATTTCCATTAGAATACATTGGACTTAGTTTATGAGCAGATTTTGAACAATGGCAAATCCTATTCCTACAAGGTTGAAGCTGTGCAGCATGTGATGTTTGAAAACAAGGCTGGAACAACGTCTAAGCCTCCAAAGTTGATGAAGTGGGACTATGATTTTGATGAGTTTTGGAGATTTTGGAACCACCTCAAGATTATTGATCACAACCTTATTAGAGCCTTTGAACAAGGTCCACATCGTCCTACGACAACTGATACTGACGATGAAGTTCCTAAAGCTTTTGCAGATTAAAATGAAGATGATAAAAGAATGCTTGCTGAAGATCAAAAAGCTTTTAGTGTTCTTACTGTATGCTTTTCATGGGAAATTGCTTTGACACTGAGAGACTACACTACTGCTAAGACATTGTGGGATGCCTTAGTGAACAAGTTTGAAGGAAACTTGGAAATGAGAAACAGTCGAAAAGGAATGTTGAAGGGAGAGTTCAATATGCTTAACTACATTCAAGGAGAAACGATTGATAGTATCATTTCAAGGTTTGAATTCTTGATTATCAAAAGTAATGGTGCTGGAATCGAATGCGACCAAATTGAGATAAATGACAAGCTTCTCAATTCTCTCCCTTACTCCTGGAGTAGCAGTGTTATCACCATCAAGAGAACTTCAAGTCTTCATCTCATGAGTTTATCTTTTCTGTCCTTAGTTATCAAGTCGTTTGTGATGGACGAGAAGTTGAGAATGAATAATCATATCAGTTCTCTTTCAAAGCCAATTATGGCAAATGGAAAAGGTGTGAGCTCAGCATTCTTAAGTCATTCAAACTCCACGGCTCGGAATCCAAGTTCAACCTTCAAGCATGCTGGTGTATCTCAAGCTTCTTCAAGTTCAAACTCAAGCTCTTTTCAATTTCCCGTTGACAAGCCGCATCACAAGCACTTAAAGCTCATGGAATCAAGCCTACCCCAAGCACTCCAGCTTACTCTGCTTCAAAGCCCCTCTCTGCTGATGACTCCAATGTGGCTTTGTTTCATGCCTTTATGGCAAGTCATGAGAAGTTGTTACAAGGAAAGTTGCTTCCTCAGTCATTTGAACAAGGAGATCTTCCCGAGATCAACAAGTATGATCTCAAGAAAATGGATATCAAATACCAGATGGCCATGGCCGTTCAACGTGCCATAAACTTAATAAAGAAGTACGGGAAGAATAGTTTCAAGGATGATGGGAAGAATATGGGTTTTGAGAAAGATAAGCTTCGCTGCTACAACTGTGGGAACCATGTCACTTTACACGTGAATGCACCAATCCTCCAATGGCTTTGGGAGACATCAAGATCACTAAGATGTCTGACAATGAAAGTGGTAAGAGGCCTGAAAAGAGAATCATCCCAAACTACTCCTCTAAGCCAAGGGTCCTAGAATCAATCAAGGAAGCACGTCAAACGGGAACCTAAAGTCGAGCTCAAATACGATGATTTCTAGGAATGCGGAGTCAACTTTACCTGATTGGGAAGGGATTAATTTGAAGAATTAAAGATTCCACTGAACTTCGCTGGGATTGCACCGATTAGGCTAGCACCTCCGATGGGATTCCTACACCTGCCTCGCTCATTCTCGAGGTACACAAACTTTGCACTTAAGACATTATAGATAAAGTTCTTCATTATAGAAACCACAATGCTAAAATTCTAGAATAAATACGTAACATTAAAGTTCAGAATGATGATCTTAAGAAAGCTGCAAAGATTTATACCACTAAGATTAACACTCATGGCAATGATATGGCAAAACTTAGGGAAAATGTCACTATTGCTACAAATTTAGCTCAACGTCATGAAAATCATGTAGTTGAACTAAACGCTAAAATTCCAAAATAGAAATTGAGTTAACCCAAAAGAAAATTGCCATAGAAAACTTTGAGTTAGCCTCCGAAAAGCTGAACAAACTAATTGGGTCACAAATGGAGTTAAGATTAAAGACTGGTATAGGCTATGATAGTTCTGCTATACCACCGCCATTTAATAATAACTATACTAGCTCTCCTCACTTTTATTTTAACTCTCCTTTCAAGGAAGAAATGGTCTATGGTATTGGTCATGTGTCCATATCAAAGACATTTGTTCCTGCAGCCCTCGAGACTGTTATTTTAGCAAATTTTTCAGTTAATCCTAATAGTGATTCATCTTCTCTAGCAGGTTGTGTAGAATAAAATGGGTGTATGGAAATAAACGTGGGTTATGGAGATAAAAACTTGCTTGTTGATTCATCTATTATCAACTCTGTATGTAATAATAACAATGATGTATCTAATGAGAGTGTTCATGTTGGCACTTCTCTTGAAAATGAAAATGAAAATGATGTTTCTATTTCTGATAGTGATTGTGAAACTATTTTTGATGAAACCATTATCGATAGAACTGTGCATGAAACGACAACAGTGAATACTAACCTACCTACATGCTCGTCAAAAAATTGTAAAGTTGAGCAAACTAAAATTAATGAAAATTTTTTTGAAAATGAAAGGGCAAGTACATCTGGTAAATATGTGCCACCTAATAGAAACAATTTTTGTCAATCCACCAATCAACATTGTCAACCTCAACTGTACAATCAATTCGATAATAGCTACTATGGTTATTGTCCACAAGCTTTTGTTAATTATTTCTTTACAAATCTCTTTGATGATCTTGTTTGTTCTCGTACAACCATCTCCTTACTCACCACAACCTATGTACTGCGGTTTCTATAAGGAAGATAGAAGAAAACTTTGCTTTGTGTGCGGTAACCCATCTCACCTTGCAAAACATTGGAAGAGCTGGCATAAGATGAAAAGATAAATGAACAGTAGGTTTAATCAATTCCGTTCAAGAGCTAAGTCAAGCTCAAGAACAAGAAATGACCAACCTGACAGTTCTGCCAGTGAAATGGATGTGAGATCCAGAAAAAAAAAAAAGAGTAACAAACCTCCTTTTTGACAACCAAGAAGGAGAGAGAAAAGAGGAATTCGAAGACAGAAAAGTCTGAAAATTCTTCAAAAAGAAAGCAGAAAAGAAATCCAAAGATTGAAAAATCTGAGGATGTTGTTTTAAAACCAAGAAGGAGAAAGTCACGAAAAACCTTTAAAAAGAGAAACTTTCTTGTGCATGGAATCCTAGAGACTGTCCTTCTGATTCTGACACGTCACGCAACTTCATAAATAATAACGTGAAAAGGACATTTGACAACTATATGGTTGACCCTCCCGAGACAACTAAGTCTCGGGAACCCCTATCTAATTATACTGCTAATGTGTAGGGTCAGCCAAGAAGTTCTGTCAATAGTATATGGTATTTGGATAGTGGATGTACCCGACACATGACAAGAGAAGAATCCTTGTTGTTTGACATTAAACCGTTCGATGGAGGATACGTTTCTTTTGCTGGTGATATTGGTGTGAATATTACCAAACAAGGTAGAGTGTCGAATGAAATCCTGATGTTTGATGATGTCAACTTGGTAGAACAACTGAACCACAATCTGCTCAGCATCTCTCAAATCTGCGACAAACAATGCTCCACACTATTCACCGAGAATGAATGCTTGATTCTCAAATTAGGTTTTAAAGTCCCGGAAGAATGGATCTTGATGCGTACTCCGAGGCATAATGATGCTTACATAATAGACATGAATAGTTCCTATTCACGTAAGACCGCTTCATGTTTATTATCTAAGGCCTCGGAGAACAAATCATCTCTATGGCATCGGCGTTTAGGTTATGTTAATTCTAAAAAACTAAACAAATTGGTTAAAGGGGAACATGTGAGGGGATTGTCTGTAAAATCTTTCTCTTACATTGAAAAATGTCTTTCATTCTCTAAATGCAAGCAACGCAAGCTCCCTCACAAACCCAAGACTGTCAATATCATAAATTCCATTCTTCAGCTGTTACACATGGAATTGTTTGGTCCTATTACTCCTATGGCAATCGGTCGAAAAGCCCATTGTCTTATGATTACTGATGACTTTTCCCGTTTCAGCTGGACTTTCCTTTTAGAGCATAAGGATGAAACCGCACAGTTTTTGTTCAAGTTCATCACTCTGGTGGAGAGACAGACAAACAAGAAGGTGAAGTGTATTCGAAGCGACAACGGAACTGAGTTCTGCAACCGATCTGTGTGGATGACTTCTGCAGCTCAAATGGAATAGAACGCCATTTCAGTGCACCCTATACTCCTAAACAAAATGGAGTTGCTGAAAGACGAAAACGTACACTGAGTAAAGCTGCACGAACAATGTTGTCTGATTCCAAACTACCTCTGTTCTTCTGGGGAGAGGCCATCAACGCGGCTTGCTTCATCCAAAACCGTGTGATTATCAACAAGCATATGAAGAAGACTCCATATGAAGTCTATTACAAGACGAAGCCTCTAGTCAACTACTTCAAAACCTTTGGATGTCCTTGCACCCTACTCCATACTAGTGCTCAGCATGATCCCTAATTTGCTGAAAAGGCTGATGAGTGTTACTTCTTTGGGTATGCATCCAATAAAACCGCTTATAAAGTCTACAACAAGAAAACGAAGATGATTTTGGAATCCTGAAATGTTGATGCAAAATCTGATGAATAGTTTGTCTGAAGTGGATCCGTTCGTTATGCTTGCACTGCCTACTCCACCTTTTGCTCCACCCCTCCTCAAGTCATTAATCAAGTTGTAAATTATCCTACACCTTAAGTTGCACCTCCAGTCGCTCCTACAGCCGCTCATCAAGCCGCTTCTCAAGCTGCTGTTTCAACTGAGATGGTGTGATGAAGGCCCAAGTATTGACGAACAGGCCATGTTATATTTGGAGGCCCATGATCGTGTCTCCAAAGGTGGCCCACGAAAACGGGCATAACTTTGCCCACGAAGCTCCGTTTCAGGCCTATTACCAGTAAAATCGAAGCTTGAGACGAGGAGCCCATTGTGGTAAACAGCCTTTGGCGGTTTGGTCCCTGTCCGAAGCCCAAAAACGCCTCCTAAATAAAGTTTTGGGCCTTTTTATCTTTTTCAGCACTTTTTATCTTTTTGTTTTTGGGTTTGTGTTTGGCCCATGGCCCATTTTAGGCCCATTTCGTATTTGGAAGTCTTTTTATATGTTTGTAATGTAATTCCAAAAGTTAGACTTGAATTTTATAATAATTAATTTTCCTCTTCATTTTCCCTGACCTTTGGGTGGGATTTTTAGGGTTTGGAAGTTCATCACGGTATTCGATTGAACCAACGTGATCGATCTTCATTCTCGTTTTTACCGCTGCATCAGTTGGTATCAAAGCCGAATTTCTGGTTCAAAAATGCCTCCAAGGAGAAGACCGGTCGATGAGGTTTACGAACGAGAGTTAGAACAACGATTTATGGCGCGAGTGGAGCAACGACTGGATCAAGTGGTCGATCAACTCATTTATCGAATGGCTAACTTGATGAATCATTGAAGGCCGGCCCCAGAAAATAGGGATTTCGATAATCCGTTTTTTGGTAATGATGATTCGTCTTCCGAAGAAGGTTACGAGAGGGGACCAAGACCAGAACGTGGAGATGGAAACCAGCGTTGGGATGCTGGGATCCGTACTGATATCCCAGAATTTGATGGGCCTAGTTTGGATCTGGAGGGGTTCATCGATTGGTTGGTTATTGTAGAAGAGGTGTTTGAGTTCCGAGAGGTCCCTGAAAATAAGCGGGTCTCTTTGATCGCTACCAGGCTACCTGGGAGGGCGTCAGCATGGTGGCAACAGTTGAAGATGACACGAAATAGACTCGGGAAGTCAAGGATCGTGACATGGGCCAAGATGAGGAAGTGTTTGCGGGACACTTTTTTACCTCACAACTTTCAACGGTTGATGTATCAACATTTGCAGAATCTGAAACAGGGATCCAGGTCGGTTGATGAATATACGACCGAGTTTTATCATTTGATTTCTCGTAATGATATTCAAGAAACCGATGAACAAATCGTTGCTCGGTATATTGGAGGTTTAAGGGTTCAAATCATGGACTCTGTAAATCTTTTTGATCCGTTAACGGTCGCCGAGGCATACCAAAGGGCCTTGGCTTTTGAAAAAAAAAACCGTCGGGTGGGCGGTTCGTATTCACCAGCCCCTGCTGGAGGAAATTCGGGGTCGGGTAGTGGAGGACCTCATGCCGTGCCTAGTCAACAGAGGTCGGGGGCCAACAACACTTGGTCGACTTCTAAGGGGGCTAGTAGTAGCGGGGTGAAGTGTTTCAAATGTGGTGAGACGGGTCATCGGCAAGTTGACTGTAAACAGGTGGGTAAGAGGCACTTGCTTGTTGAATCCGAAGATGAACAGTATGAAGAATATGAAAAGGCCAGAGTATGATGAAGAACCCGAGTACGAGGAGGAGTTTGTGACCGGTGATGTGGGGTGAATTTGGTGGTTAGGCGTTCTTGCTATACACCAAAGGCTGATGGAGACGGATGGCTTAAACATAATATCTTCCACTCCACATGTACCATTTTGGGGAAGGTTTGCACGTTTGTTATTGATTCTGGAAGTTGTGACAATCTAATTTCTGAAGAGGCAGTCCAAAAGTTGGCCTTGAAGACGGAGAGTCACCACAAGCCTTATAAGCTTCAATGGCTTAAAAAGGGGGGAGAGGTAACGGTCTCAAAAAAAGCCCTTGTTTCTTTTTCTATCGGGACCACATATAAAGATGATGTTGTGTGTGATGTGGTTCATATGGCAGACAATGTGTTTGTTTTGATAGGGAAACCGGTGCCCAAGGAAGTTGAGATTCGTGAAGCTATGATTCCTTTACTTGAGGAATTTTCTGATGTTTTCCCTGGTGACTTGCCAGATGGGCTGCCACCTTTGCGTGACATCCAACATCATATTGATTTGGAGCCTGGTTCACAATTTCCCAATAGGCCCCATTACAGGATGAGCCCGAGAGAGCATGAGGAGTTGCATAGACAGGTTGAGGAGTTGATCTCTAAGGGTCATGTTCGTGAAAGTATGAGCCCTTGTGCGGTTCCTGCTTTGTTAACTCCAACGAAGGATGGCACCTGGCGGATGTGTGTCGATAGTCGAGCCATCAACAAGATTACTGTGAGGTATAGGTTTCCTATTCCTCGACTTGATGATTTTATTGACTAGATTAGTGGTGCCACTATTTTCACAAAGTTGGATTTGAAGAGTGGTTATTACCATATTCGTCTTAGACCTGGGGATGAGTGGAAAACAGCCTTTAAGACTCGTGAAGGGTTGTATGAGTGGTTGGTGATGCCTTTTGGTTTACCAAATGCGCCTAGTACTTTTATGCGTGTGATGAATCAGTTGCTCAGGCCTTTTATTTGGAAGTTTGTGGTGGTATATTTTGATGATATTCTTATTTATAGTGCTTCTTTCAGTGAGCATGTCGTGCATGTCAAGAAGATTTTGGCCTTGCTTCGCAGAGACAGTTTCTATGCAACAACAAAGAAATGTGTGTTCATGACCCCAAAAGTTTTCTTCTTAGGGTATGTTATTTCAGGTGATGGGATACAGGTGGATGAATCTAAAGTTGCAGTTGTTCAAAACTGGCCAACTCCTACCACCATTACTGAAGTCCGCAGTTTTCATGGGCTTGCTTCTTTTTATAGGAGGTTCATTCCACACTTCAGTTCCATTATGGCCCCTATGACAGATTGCATGAAGGGAAAGACATTTGTATGGACGGAGGGAGCATAGTTAGCTTTTCAGGTTATCAAGGAAAAACTCACTACCGCACCAATTATGGTATTGCCTAACTTTTCACAAGTTTTTGAACTTCATACTGATGCCTCGAAGGTTGGGATTGGCGGGGTCCTCAGTCAAGGGGGTCGACCAATTGCTTATTTTAGTGAGAAGTTAACAGGGGCAAAGTTGAGATATAGTACTTATGACCTGGAGTTTTATGCAGTGGTCCAAGCTGTAAAGCATTGGCGTCACTATTTGTTTCACAAAGAGTTTGTTTTATTTACTGATCATGATTCTCTAAGGCATATTCGCACGCAAGACAAGATATCTCATAAGCACGGTCGTTGGTTATTATTTCTTGAAAAGTTTACTTTTGTGGTCAAGCACAATATTGGTGTTTCGAACCGTGTTGTTGATGCCTTGAGCAGGAGGGGAAATCTGCTTGTTTCTGTGAGAATCAATGTGCTGGGGTTGGATGTTATTCGTGAACAGTTAACCACTGACCCATATTTTTCAGTTGTGTTGCAGGAAGTGCAAGCGGGTCAGAAGTCAGACTTTCTTTTGCATGATGGGTTTTTGTTCAAAGGGAATCAGCTATGTATTCCTGACTCCAGTCTTCGGTTGAAAATTATTCAGGAGTTACATGGGGAGGGTCATGTTGGTCGTGACCGTACTTTACATTTGGTGCAGTCTTCCTACTTTTGGCCTACTATGAGGAAAGAAGTAGATCGTTATGTTAAAAGGTGTCGAATTTGCCAAGTTTCAAAGGGTGTGGCCACTAATGCGGGTCTTTATACGCCTTTGCCAGTCCCTTTGCAGCCTTGGACTGATATTAGTATGGATTTTGTGTTGGGGTTACCTTGGACTCAGCGGGATAACGATTCGATCTTTGTTGTTATTGATCGTTTCTCTAAGATGGTGCACTTCATTCCTTGCAAGAAGACGACAGATGCAGTTAATGTGGCTCAATTATTCTTTCGGGATGTTTACCGTTTGCATGGTTTGCCATCTTCAATTGTTTCTGACCGGGACACTCGTTTCTTGAGTCATTTTTGGCGCAGCCTATGGAAAATGGTGAACACTCAGCTTAACTTCAGTGGTGCCTATCACCCTCAAATGGATGGGCAAACGGAGGATGTTAATCGGTCACTTGGTAATCTTTTACGATGTCTTGTGGGTGATCATGTGAAGTCTTGGGATCAAAAGCTATGTCAAGCTGAGTTTGCTCATAATCATGTTGTCAATAGAAGTACCGGGTTTAGTCCTTTTCAAGTGGTTTATTCTACTTAGCCACGGGGTCCCCTTGATCTGATGTCACTTCCTGTTCCTGGTTCTGTACCTAAGAAGGTGAAAGATTTTGTTGAAAGACTACATGAGGTTCATAAAGATGTGCATGACAACCTGGTTCGAGCCAATTCAAAGTACAAGCAGGCTGCTGATCAAAACGGAAGACAAGTTGATTTTGAAGTAGGAGACTTTGTGTGGGCTGTTTTAACTAAAGATCGTTTTTCAGTTGGGGAGTATAACAAATTTTCAGCCAAGAAAATCGGGCCAGTGGAGATTGTGCAGAAAATAAATCCGAATGCTTACCGTCTGAAGTTACCAAGTCATATTCGTTGTTCAGATGTTTTTAATGTCAAACACTTGCTGCCATTTTATGGGGATTCGTCTGATGATGAGGTCATTGCAGATTCGAGGTCGAATTCCGTCTATCCAGGAGGGAATGATGAAGGCCCAAGTATTGACGAACAGGCCATGTTATATTTGGAGGCCCATGATCGTGTCTCTAAAGGTGGCCCACGAAAACGGGCATAACTTGGCCCAAGAAGCTCCATTTCAGGCATATTACCAGTCAAATCGAAGCTTGAGACGAGGAGCCAATTGTGGCAAATAGCCTTTGGCGGTTTGGCCCTGTCCGAAGCCCAAAAACGCCTCCTAAATAAAGTTTTGGGCCTTTTTATCTTTTTTCAGCACTTTTTATCTTTTTGTTTTTGGGTTTGTGTTTGGCCTATGTCCCGTTTTAGGCCCATTTCGCATTAGAACTCTTATTTATATGTTGGTTATGTAATTTCAAAAGACAGACTTGAATTTGATAATAATTACATTTTCTCTTCAATTTCCTTGACCTTTGGGTGGGATTTTAGGGTTTTGGAAGTTCATCACGGTATTCGTTGAATCAACGTGATCGATCTTCATTCTCGTTTTACCGCTGCATCATGGTGGAAGTTGGAGATGGTTCTGATTCAAATTCAGATGATTCCTTCTTGTCTACCGACAATGTAGAACAACATCAAACTGATCCAATTTATGATCATCAAGTAGCTCCAAGTGTTGTGGAATTTGTTGCCACACCTCCCTCTGCCAATGAAACCGTTCAATTAGCTACTCCTATTGAAGAACGTGCTACTGGTGATTCTGATCATACTGCTTCGACTCCAATCGACACCATTGTTGTTCCTTGCGGTGATGATCTTTGGGAAAAACCAATCAATCAAGAGAAATAGAGTTGATCAACCCGACTCTGTTCTATCAATTGCTGATGTTCTTGAAGGTGCTCCTCGTATCTTCCATCCCATTGATAGTCTCACTGTAAATCTTCAATCCGAACCAGTAACCATTGTCAAAGACATTCCTCAGACACTTATTCACCAACGTCATCCATCAGCAGAGAATTATTGCCTAGAAAAATCAGCGGCCAGAAAACATCATACCACCGTCGCTGTTTTTTTTTTGCCGGAAAATACCGCCAGCAACAATAAAGTGCCACCACCGTCTTCTTCTTACCAGAATCACAGCCTTCGATCCCCCTTGTTCGAATCTGATTATCAAATCACAAGGCCTGATGCTCGATGATCTTTTCAGTTGATTTGATAATAAGAAAGAGATGAACAAGAATTAAACAAACAAAACTTTGATTGAAGTATATTTTAACGAATCTTGAATACAACATTGGACCCTTATTTATACTACACGAACTCCAATCCTAAATTGACATATCCATCTTGACACATCTAGTCCCTAAAGGTTACAAACTCTATTAAAGCATAACTAAACATACGTTACAAACTCTATTACAATGCGACCCTGTACTTATGATGTTCACCAATAAACCTGGCCATTCAGAAAGGGAATTCAATATTCAAAATCCAAATCTGCTGGCCATTATCTTTCCCATCTATTATTTCACATTCTATATATCTAGCCCTAAATTTGACATTCTCCAGACGTAGAAGAGTAAGAGCAAGATCGAGATGCAACTTTTCAAGAACTTAGCTAACATAAAGGTACCATTTAATTGCATATCAGAAGTGGATTCCTACTATTACTTGAATTTTAAACTCGTGTTTGTACACATTTGTGACTTTCTGTTCTTAATACAACAAATTGAACTTTAATTTGCGTTCCTTTGTCCAACCCTACACGATTACACTATAAATGAGATATATATTTTCTAACTTTGTTTAAAACTTTGGTTTTATTAGTGATGAATCTTGAATAGTGCTATGATTTTGGTTCAGGTGGACATATAGCATATGATGTATTGCGTTAACAATATATGCATACCAACTGTTTGAAGAAATGCTTGTGTTAGTTTTTTGCCTCCGATTTGATTCACAATTCTGTATGTAACTTTGTTATTAGTTATAAATTTAGATGCTTCTTATTAGTTTGTCTTTCATTATAGATATTTCGTGTTCGAATACATAAAGATACAACTTTTCAGTTAAGATGATATTCGTTAAGGTTCAAAGGGAGCTGAATTAAGCCAAATCGAGATTTGCTGCAGCTGAGGTGTTGTATATAAGTAATTTTATCTTCCTAAGATTTATATGTGAAATATTTATTGTATATGTTCTATATTGTGTCATAATTGAATAATCATATGTAGGGATGAGCTCGGTACCGTACCGGTACCGAAAATACCGATCCTGAAAATCGCGAATTCTTGGTACCGGTACCGAAATATTCGGTTTGGTACTGGTACCGGGATAGTACCGGTACCGACGGTTAAAAAATCGGGAAATACCGGTACCGTACCGTACGGATCCCAAAACTTAAAACTTTGGTACCGATTCGGTACCGACGGTACCAAATCGGTACCGATTTCGGTACGGTTTCGGTACCGAATATGTTCATCCCTAATCTTATGTGCTTTCTAGCATTCTAATTAGTGATGAGCATTAGCTTTTAGATTGCATAAGAAAATTATTTTGCGGATTCATCTACTTCTTTCAAGATACTTTTCCATGCCATTATTATTGTTTATATACCAATTTTATATTTATTTGCAAGGTGAACATGACACCTTCCTAAATGCATACCGGTGATTTCTTCAGGTCAGGTTTAATGGTAGAACATGTTTCTTAATGGGTTGCAGGGTTTAATGGTCCTAAACTGACTGGTGTTATCTATAAAAATGATGGCAGGCCGGGTTCTATCTATGCAGGCTATGCATCAGGATTTAAATAGTGGCAAGCATAACTCTTTTGGTCACGTATGGTGGGACTTTTATTCTGGGTCATCAGCTGCAGCGCATTAATCGGGGAACATGAAATTAACTATAAGCTGGATTATGCAAAAAAGCATTGAAAAACCGTGTTTTAGTTCATGGTACGATATGGGTAGAGAGGAAAAAAGACATGATTTCTCTATTATCAAAAGACTTCACAAGACATGGTTCTATGGAGGATTTACGGGATGTATGTGATCATGTTGACAAGATTAATAATAGTACGTGTTCTACATCAACCAATTTTGGTTACCGGTTCTTTGAATCAACAGACCACAAGCAGCCATTCCCCAGAGGCCGTTTTCTGATTCTTATGTCGGTTGGTTCTTCTATATCCAAGTAAGTACGAATGTGCTTTTTATTATTATTATTATTATGCTATTGTGATTTTTTGTTGTTGTAACTCTATACTATATACGTAAATTTATACGTAAATAACATGCCTTACACAATTGAAAGTCTAATTTGTTGACTTCGTTAAATTATTAAGTTTGGATTACTAAATTATTTGCATAAAAAGAATATGAATGGATTATGTTTGTTGATGTATCATGTTATTTCATGAACTTTATTTCTTAATTTCCAAATTAAATTGGTTTTTATGATCTGAATATTTAAATATTTGGACAATAAACTAAAAATATAAACAATATAAAAAGTTTTTGACGAATGAACGTCTGTAAATGAACATTAACGTATTTACATAAACACTATCGAACATTCACGAACATAAATGAACCAATGTGACATTTTTTCATCTTCGTTCATTTCAGTTAATAGAATGAAAATATTTGTTAATGTTAGTGTTTATATTTTCAAGCTTCTTTATTTTGTCTGATGATGCCAACGTTGTTTTCTTTTTTTCTTTTTTTTTCTATCGTCATCTTGAAATTCTAGAGAAAAAAATGTATATTTTTTCTATATGGTTATTACTTTTTTGTCAACGTTTAAGTCAAAACTGAACTTGAAGCTTGTTGGATCTCAGTAATTTCAAGATATGTTCTAATTACTTAATAATTAAATCGTTGGACACAGTAAAGGGTTGTTACTTTGGCTAATTTGAACTAAAAGAATATACAAGATTTTAAGTTAGAAATTAGTCTATTTGACCTCAAAGTTAAAAGTTTGAACTTTTGTAGTCCAAAATTAGCACATTTGATCATACCAATTGACGGAAAACTTTTAAATTGAACTAATGGAAAGCATAAATATAATCTGCACTCTATATTCGTCTATGTTATGAATAATTTATAATTAGCTTTCGTTTTTATTTTAGGTCATTTGTTTTATTGACTATTGTTTAATTGCAGTTGCTTTTAAATGTGCAGGCTTGCTAAATTTGTGGATTTTGAGATTGAGTCATGCCTCGTGTTCATGTTTGTTTGAAGGTAATTCAATATTGTATTGTTTTATACTTTCATCTCATCTTAATGGCTTATTTTTCTTGCTTCAATGCCTTAATTTAAGGTTCTTCGGGTTCTCAAGTTTAAGCAATTCAGAGAGCAACTAAAATCCATCGGTAGGTGCTCTAAACTCGAAAGAATTAAAACTCGAAATAAAAAAATGGAAAAAAGGCAAAACACAACATAACAAAAAATTAAAACCGAACCGAAACCATATATTAAATAAACTGAAAGCAAACTGAAATGAAGCTAAAAAACTGAAACTGAAAACCGAATATACTGAAACAAAAGTACTGAACTGAAAAGAAAAAATCTAACCGAAACAAAACCAAAATAAAAAACTTAAAAGACTAAAACCGAAGCGAGATAATAGATAGAAAAAAATAACTGAACCGAATCCAAAAACTGAATAGACTGAAACTGAACTGAAACCACAAAACCAAATTTAGTAATGTCGGTTTTTTAATCACTATATTTGGCATTTGCTGTCTGTATTGTACCTGCGGTTCTTCTACAGCTTGTAGTGTTGATATTGGTTAGATACATGCAGTTGAAAATATGAGGGACTTGATAACTGGAAAACACGTTGGCGTTACTGTTGAATGTATAAAAGGTTCGTGGTTTGAAATTTAGTTCTCTTTTGCAAAATCATCTCACTTCTTTGCAACACTTCAAGAGAACTGAATAATAATCAAATGAAAAGAGCTGTGTCAAATGGGAACTTAATAAACAACCCAGGTGTTAGTGAAGAGGTGTACCGATTGAGAACTTAATAAATAATAATCAATTTAATTGAACTGTTAAAAAACTTTTATCTTTCTTATACAGTATATTTTATAATGTTGTTTTCTAAATTTTTGATAGGGCATTGAGAATGTTGATGTTTCTGGATCTCCATAATGTGAGTGTTTTTTTTCCAGTTACACATCTTGTAATCTCTATTAATATTATGTAGCTTGAAATGAATTTTGATGTCTTGAGGTCAGAGTCAACAATAGTTCATGCATTCCCTGCATTTAACAAAAAAAAAAATGAGGTGGTGTTACTGTGAAATTGGTAATTATACTTATTTTTTGTTATATATTTTGAAATATGCATTTTATGGTTATTGTTAAATGTTTACTTTTTTGCGGTTGGATTCTGAAATTCATATACACTGGAAAGGAACTGCTGAAATTCTCTTTCAGGTTATTTATAAATGCAAATTTTATATAACATATGCGGTTTTATGTTCATTTTTTTAATTAGATAATAAAATTAGTTTTATAACAGCGTGAAGCGACAATGAGTATAGATGCAGTTTGGCTTATAATTACAATTCGGCTTTTGGTTGACACCAGGAATGGTCATATTCAACCTAGCAATGGGGCTATTATTTTAAAGCAGGTGCTTTGATATATAATACTTTTTAACATCTTTTTAATATTAGTTACCACTTTTGTTCAAAGTATTAATTTTTTTGTTATTTTATGCTGAAGATGAAAAATGGGTCGATGGAAAGATCAGAGAAGAGTTTCAATTGCTGTATTATTCAGTGGTTCTGGATAATGGGTCGTAATATGAGTTCAGTTTATCATCACAGGTAGACTTTGCTAGCTTTGGTATGTATTTTGTTTTTATTCTTGAATCAACTTGATCATTTTTGCTTTGAATACGTGCTTTCATGACTTGATTCTATGTTTCTATCTTTGCATTTGTAATTTGAGAAACTAAGCATACAAACAAAAACGAACCTACACAAACGTAAACGAACGGACATAAATGAACGAACAAGACATGTGTTCATGTTTGTTTGTTTTTTCGAATGAACAAAAAAATTATGCGTACATGTCCGTTCATTTATTAAATAACCGAAATTGTGGTCGAATTAAACCATATTTTTATGTGGCACTAAAATATGATCCATCTTTTTTGCTTAATTTTTATTAATATTTCTCAAACATAATGAAATCAGGTCATGACAACATTAACGAATAAAACAACTCGTACTTTTATATGAAGTTTTGTACATCGGACAAAATACAAGGTTATGGCAAAACTAATTTCTTGGAGGCATGTTTTGTACCTTGATTGACATTTTAGTGATGATAGGAATACTGCTTCTCTTAATGAACTCTCTTTATTGTTTATGTGACTTGGTATATAGGGGCCTATCTTTTATTTTTTAGCTTAAACTTATATTTTTAAAGTAGCTTATAGCTTATTTTCTATTATTTGATAAGCTCCTTTTAAGTGTTTGGATTAACTTATATTCTACAAGTTGATTATACTTCTTAATAAATTGTTAAATCCATCATTATTTAATTTGTTTTAGTAATAAGTTGCTTCAATATTATTGATCTATCATCATTTGAAGACAAATAAGTAATTTATCCCATTAAACAAATAAGCTTCTTCAAATAAGCTACAAAACAATCTTCAAATAAGCTTATTCAAATTAGCTTATATAAGCTTATAAGCATAAGCTAAAAAAACTCAACCAAACACCAAATTAAGCTTATTTTATTAAGAAAAGCTAAAAGAGTTATAAGCTTTGCTAAAAAAGCTAGGCCAAACACCCTCATAATAGTCTGTGGAGTTGTGTTTTTTTTACCACATTGAAGAAGCACAAAACGTACCATGCATAGTTCGATCGTCTTCTACGGGATGATGTAACCAAATCTCGCTCTCCTCCGCTCTGATCTGTAATGATTTTTGGGGGGTGTGGAGGTGACTGCTAAGAAATCTCGAGGATCTCTTGTTTACAGACACAAAAATGGTTATGGTGGTGGCTCTTATTGAGAACCTCCAACCCTTAATAAGGAGGTGGAGACCTCCTTATATAGGGAGCCTCATGGCCACCATCATGGTACCCTAATGGGCCTAGCCCAGGGTTACCTCTACAAAACCCCCTCAGCCCAATAATATTGTATTAGTCCATATAATAAAATAAGCCAGACATAATAAATTAAGTTCGTAAGCCGGGTTTAGTACCATACCCCTACAAGCCCCCCAAGTCCAGTGTTGCTCCTAGGCGTGCAAGCGTTTAGGTGGAGCGCTGGACTTCATAAGGTGTGTTAGGATATGAGGCGGTTTTTTCCCCTTTCTTCGGCCTTGTCTTTATTGTCTTTGAGTTTTGAGAGGTTTTCTCCATGATGGTGACATGTTGTGATCCTTATGATAATAATGGTGCACTGGCATGAATAAGATATAGCACGCATAACAATAGTGGCGCGGGGCCTGATAAAAGATAGAGTGCGCATCTCGATAATAATGTAATGCAACTTGCGCGCGAGGCAGCTTACGAGCTATAAAAATAATGAAGCTTGCGCGCGAGGCGACTTACGAGCTATAAAATAATGAAGCATGCGCGAGTTGCGGCTTATGAGCTATAATATGATGATAATGACCGGCCCACAAGGGCCTCTTCTACGCAGGATGACTATCCCAACTTGTCTTCAAAATAATAATGGAGGCACAAACGGCCAGATAATAATAATAATGTCATAGGTACTTGTGCGACTCGTAGCCGAACCTGCAAAAACATATCAACTAAAAGTGGATGTATTACAAGGTTCCCATCCTCGGGCCAATTATGAGGTGTGCCCAACCTACGTTGGTGCGTGGCCGTTATGTTTGGCGCGTGGGAGGCAGCATGTGCCTTTATATAATCATTGCGAAGCTCTTTGGAGGCAGCAAAAAACGCAGACCCAGCAAAAAGGTGGTCATTAAGCAAATCCACGCGAGCGCGGTCCTCTTGAAACCTCCTTTCAGCTGGAGGAACAGAGTGAGCCCAAAAGTCTTCACATACGCCCAAGGATTGGAATGAGCTCTCTTCAGTGATACTCCAGCTCGGGCGGTATATGTGATCGGCTCCCTACAAACACAAAGCAACGCAAAGAAACATTTTAGTTATCTAAACACTAATTTGGAAGTCTGCACAGCGGAGCAAAATAAACTTATACCTGAGGAGAACCGGCAGAAAAATTAACGCCAGCTGATGAGCTCCTGCCCCATGAGAAAAAGGCTGCGCCACGAAATCTCGTGGCGCTATAGGGCTTACGCGGCCACCATCAGAATTTTCAAAATTAACCTCCTCATCATCCTCTATAACAGGTCTCTTCTCCTGCGACTTGGAAGAATCAAAAATAGTCTCACGAGGAGGGCTGCGCGCAGGAGGAGGTGAGGGAGGTCTTGACGCTGTTAGAGCAGCGCGAAAAATAGTCTCCTGCTCCTTAGTGATCCCAATGAGGGGAGATTCAGTACTTGTTGGAGCAGGAGCAGAACTAACGGCGCCAGCGCTAGCAGTGCCACCAGCAGCTTGTGTGCCAGCTATAATTCCTATGAAAAAACCAACAAGGAGAAATGATTCATGACTTGAACTAAAGGAAAAAAGCAGACAATCAAAGCGCAATAAATACCTTGGCGCACGTCAGTCCGCGAATTAAGCATCGCCATGAAGTCCATTTTCCCCCTTTTTGAGGGCAAAACAGAGGACTTCAAAACAACCTTTGGCATAGCCTTGGCACCTTGCTGCGCCTGAGGTTGAGCCACCAACGTTGCGGCTCTACAAACATTTGAGTGAACAAAGCTTCATTAATAACTCTATCGGAATCACGCTCATAAAACCACAAAATATAAACAAAGTATACCTGTTGGAGAAGACGAAACAGCAGGCGTAGCACCGCTTCCCTTGTCCGCCGCGCGCAGAGATGAGGTGGCAACACCATACCTCGTGTGGACTGGAGGATTGACCACACCTTGAGGCAAAGAAGACGAGGAAAACTTGGAAGTAAAATCCTTGGTTTTCTTAAGTCCCTTCACTTGAGTAGGAGGAAGATTCTGGGCAACAGAGGCATCATCTTTTTTCTGTTTTTTACTGGCCCCTGCGCCAGTTTTGCCCCTAGCCTTGCGCTTGAGTTTTTGCGCTTCAGCTTCTGCCTCCTCCCCTCCCTCTTTCACAGGCTCCAACTCATAATTAGCGAACGCATCTACAATACGCGCAACAGAAATGTTAAAACCAAATTTGGTATTCTAAGGGCCTAAACACAAATACAAGTGCTTACCAGGCGCATCGCTGTCAAAGAAAAATTTTAAGTCGACAGGGATGAACATATCATTGAAGCGGTCAGGGAAAGCAACTTCCCCAGCGTTCAGGGCGACAGAGCCACCTTCTGTATGCTCGTCATAGACGGCGTGGATGTATTCCTTGCTTTCTGCATAAAACAAGACAAGTGATATCAGCAAAACGAATTATACTCGCGCAAAATTAATGCAATGAACAAACAACCCACCTGAGCCATCAACATGGCTAACAGGCTCAGTCTCGCTGTCAGTCCACCTCTTGCTCATACCAACCCCCATCAACGCTTCCTCGCAAATATTCTTGGCGGGGGATGGTTCAGCAGTTAATTTTTTAACCCACGCGCCAGATGGATTCTTAAGAACGTCATCATCCGCGGGCGCGGAAGTAATCGCGCGCATGGTCACACGAATGGGAATAACACCAGCCTTGATATAAAAGAATTTTTCAGCCCAGTCATGAAGGCTTTTGAAGGTAACAGTGCAGCACTTAACCTTCTGACTGCGCGGTGTGAATGAGAACCAAGAATCTTGGATTTTCGGCTTATAAAAATATTGAAAGCGCCGAGGGGTGGGCTCCTCGCGCTGAGCTTTGCACATGAACTCAAAATGAGTCATGCGCACTAATCCACAGGGATGGACTTGAGATATATGAATCCCGTAAAATTGGAGGAGCGCACCTATAAACCTCGTCATCAGAAGACGAAGATTACATTGAGTGAAAAAGTGAGAATATAAAGAGATATAGCCGGCGGGAGGATCCCCGCCGTTTGCCCGGTCGCCGGGAGCAGACAACCATACTCAGGGAGAAAACCTGAGAGGCGACGAGATTATCAAAATCAGGTTGTTTCAACTTGCAGGGAATCTCATCCCATCTCTTCACCGCCTTGTTCTTCCCTCCCTCCTCCGACAAGGCCTCGCAACCCGAGTACCCTTGCCGGTTTTCTTCAAAGTAGACATAACCACTGATTTTACACGGCCTTTACTAGGGGAAATTGTGGTGTCTGGGTTATCAGACATACAATTGCGAATCGAACAATATGGTTACTTTAAGCACGGAATTCAGGGACAAAGACGAAAGCTCTTAATCGGAATGTAAATGATAGGCAAAAGCTCTGAAAATGACAGTGGAGATGAAGAAAAAACCGTTCAAAAGGTTTGGTTTTATAGGCCCAGGAGAGAGAGAGAGAAACAAGTAATAATCAGATCTACGCTCACGCGTCCCCACTCGCAGGCGTAGGTCAACATAAGCGCGACACGTGTTCCTGACACTGTATGAGGAGACGTGAAAAGCCACTGTAGCACCTCGTGCACACGAAAGGTCTGACACATAACGTCTCCATCTCTGATGCATGTCAACACCAACCAACCACGTGCATTGACGATTCGTTTTAACCAAAGGGATGGAATTTCGCGCAACGCGCGTATAAGAAAAGAAAAAGAAAAAACAAGCCCTATTGAAAAAGCAAACTATTAAGTCTAATATCTATCTTACCTCGCTCGCGCGAGACAAGACACACATTAGACTTGGGGGCTTGAAGGAGTATGTACCCGCCTTAACATCGAGCGGGGCGGGTCAGCCCACAAGATATAGACAAGAGGCTTGAAATCAGGATGTCATGAAGACACAAAGCCAAAACCTATGCGCAAGCGCATGAAACATCTGCGTGTGGCGCATATCACATATGCACACAACACACACATTTAGTGTGAGAATAAAGAGAAGACCTTGCGCATCCCTGGGATAGGCGCATAAAGACCGCGCGTAAGCGACACAACAAATGAGACAATAGTCTAATCCAAATCAGGATAAGGACAACCATGATTGTACTCATCAGACAACCTTCCAGAAGGTATCTTTTAAGGAATAAAGAATGTGCTGATGTTGACAGCTGCCAATGTAGGGTGAACAACTCAGCAGAGCCCATGTGCCACCGCGTGATGGCACATGGGTCAGGTGAAATACCTTGGTCAGAGAATAATCAATGAAAAAGCACCAGGTGTCCTAAGTACACGTGGCGCAAAGCAATAGGAGGAGGCCAAAAAGGCCCTAATTGGGTCTGAGCCCAATCATTGGAAACCCTAATACTATAAATACCACACCACCTCCACAGTTGGAGGCAAGCAAGAAAATATATTGTAAGTCCTTTACTCATTTTCACATCCTGATTATCCTCTCCTACAATATCTGATTCTCACACCGGAGGGTTACCCCAAAGAGGACCTCTCTGTCCCTTTCTGAGGGGTAAGCTCACGGTGCTGTTCGTTTTGTAGGTGGAAGAACTCGTGTCTCGGAAAACCATCGGTGATATAGCACACTCGTACCCGAGGAACGTTGATCGTATACAAGTAAGTCGATACAAGCTTCTTCACACATGATCCACAATTTCTCTTTATTGTTTCAGGTGTTTTCATTGTATCCTAAGATTTGGAAGCTGCAATTTCTCAAGATGGTCAATGTTTTGAAGTTTGTCATTTTTGATTCTGTATATTAGTTTTTTGATTGTATTATATTTGATTATACGCATTTAACTTTCATAAACATAGACATAAAACTATGAATCTGTTTGATAAAGAGCATATGATAATTTAATGTTTTCATTGCTAAAATCCCAAATGCCATCTCCTAATTCAAATTTTTGTTAAACTTTGTGTTTTTTTTTTTGTTCGTGTCACGTGGGAAATCGCTTCTCAACTACATTTCATTTTCTGTACTGACTATTTGCAAGGTTAAATGTAGTGGTGGACAAGATTTTAAGGGTTAAGATTGTACCCTTGTATTAGTAGATGCTATATGTGTGGATAATTAGTAGAGGGAAACTAGGTTGTATGGTGCGTGGTACCAGCAAAATTCATTTCTAGATGACAAAGGTGCTGTTTGTTTTTCCTCAGAAGTACTTCTCCACCTCTTTTGTCTGCACCGAGAAGAGGGCGCGCAGACGTTTTTTAATGAAACGTCTGCGAAAAAACAGAAGTGATGGTATTATAACTTCTTAACCTCTTCTGCCCATTTATTTCATCGATCATCATCATTCTCCTCCTAACCCTAACTCCTCCTCCTAACTCCTCTCCACTGCCGCCGGCTACCTCCACACCGCCGGCCGCTCAGATTCCAGGCTCAGATTCCAGATTCCAGGTTCATTTATTTCATCGATCATCATCATTCTTGTTCTTCATTCTTGGTCTCAATAGTAACAGCTCAGATTCCAGGTTCATTTTCTTCCAAAATTCTGTGTTAATTGTATGTTTTGATTTTTTCTTGATTGATGAGGCTTCACGGCTTAAGCGAAATTCTTTATATTTGTGTTAATTGTATGTTTTGATATTTTAATGAAATTCTTTATATTTGGGTTATGTTTTATGATGATGTAATAATCTTGGTAGCTTGATATTCTGCCCTAAATAGGGGTGGGGGTTGCAAACGAGCAGAGCCGCTCGAGAGCTACTCGGGCTCGAATCGATAAAAAACTTGAAACAAGCCGAGCCCGAGCCTCAAACAAAGCTCGTTTAGTTACCGAGCTTGAGCCTTGTGTATTTCTAACATAAGTACTAACAAGTATCATCAGATACAGATCATGTTAAGAGCACAATGAGATTTGTGACAGAAAATAAAATGAATATTAGATGTGAGTTTAGTTGAGTTAGGTATGTAACCTGAAAGATAGTTGGATCCCTGGCTACTTGCTTTGCATCTAGCTGAATATTCCCTTCTTCAAAATAGTAAGCACTCATCTGGACGTTCAAGATAAACAAAGTGTATAAAGTATAATAGTATTTACTATTTAATAATAATCTCATTTTGCTGAACAAATAAATTAGCATTATTATACTTAAGGATTAAAAGTAATATTAAATATTGATGTTGAAGACCTTTTTTATTTATATTTCAGTTTATTTAAATTTCAGCTTATTTTAGCAGTCTGCAGATGTTAAAAAACAAACAGTCTTCTTGTTGCAGACTGCAGAGTTTTGGTCCACCTCTTCTGCTACAGATGTTGGCAGATGTGGTTTCGCAGTCTTCTGACATTTTACCTCTGAAAAACAAACAGCACCAAAGTTTGCACAATAGTAAAATACTTTTTTCTTTAATAGTGTGGTTGGGTAAACTTTTAAATTTTGCTTATTTGATTTTTGATAAACAAAAAGTATTTGACAAAGTCCCACCAAAAGCTTCAAAATAAATATTTTCAAAAGTGTTTGCTTTTCAAAAATCAAATTTGAAAAAACCTCACCCAAACACCCTCTAAATCTTGTTAAGAAATTCGTGACTATCTCTTAATTTTACTATTTGTTAAGAAGATGATGAAATAGCAGTCCAGTGGTGATTGTCGGTGCAGAAAATGATGAATATCAATTGCCTTTTGAAGATGGTGATTCACATCTGGTTTATACATACACGCATGTAACAGATGCAACGTTTACAGTTTGCTCAACTTTCTATCGTACTAAAAATATATCGCAAAAGGATTGATAAAAAAACATATACGAGTACCGCGTTGTAAACTATCATCGCCGCCGCATCGCGCGGGTTATTACTAGTAAATATATATATATGTAGGGTAAGAATCCTAAGATAACCCTTTGCAAATTGAGAACTTTGAGAACCATTTTGAACCACTAAAAACACATTTAAAAAAATATTTAAAAAATCATAAAACAAAAAATAATAAAAATTTTAAAAAGGTAAAAAAACTAAAATTCTTATATTTCATTCCGGTTTCATTAAAAAATAAAAAAAATAGAAAAATCAACAAAAAAACGTTGTATTATACACATATGTATAATTTTATATAATCTTTAGTTACGTAATATACACATATGTACAATATCATTTATCTTAAATTATACACATGTCTACAAAAAAAACATGTAAATGTACATATATGTATATATTATACATATGTGTATATAATTTAGCTAAACCGAGTTTTTTTATGAAACCGGATGATAAAATAAGAATTTTGTTTTTTTACTTTTTTTATTTTTGTGTTTTTTTATTTTATGATTTTTTTTATTTTTGGTTTTTTTGTGGTCCAAAATGGTTTTCATATTTCTCAATTTCAAAAAAGTTCTCTCATAATCCTGATCCTATATATATATATATATATATATAGTGTGGTTATTTTAAAAAGTAAGACCAGTTTAAAAAGTGTAAGAAAAGATATTAGCCCTTGGATTAAGGAGTTGAATGGTCAAGATGGAAAGTGGTTTATTTCTTTAGTGTGTTTTACTTTTACACTTGTTTTTATAACACTTTAAGAGCATAACTGTCTAATGTGTTATATTTTATATAGAAACAATAAATCAGTAATTAATAATGGCCACTTTTAAGGATATATTAAATATAAAATTCCAATATCCAAATTTTATTGTAGATTCATTGTGTTATTTTACCAACAAAACATTTTTGTTGATTTGATCATGAAGGTCAGTGTGTTATATTTCATTTTTTATTAATTCGTTCATGCATGTTCACTCTATTATAAAAAACATAATAATTTTTCTGTCCATGTACAACAAAACACTATGAATAAATAATTCTTGATGGTGGATGTTTAATAAAAGATAGAACTACATAAATTAATTCCAAAAATAAAAAAATATATATGGAGGATCTTATCCTTGTATGTTATAATCAATCTAATGGTTCATATCTTTTCCAAACACTTCTCACAAATATTTGAATTTTTATTTTAATTTTCATATATATATATATATAGAGAGAGAGAGAGAGAGATGATTAGGATCATGGAGAACTTTTTTGAAATTGAGAACTATGAGAACCATTTTGGAATAAAAAAAACCCAAAAATAAAAAAAATCATAAAATAAAAAAAAACACAAAAACCAAAAAAGTAAAAAAAACCAAATTCTTATTTTATCATCTTGGTTTCGTAAAAAAACTAGTTTTAGCTAAATTATATACACATATGTATAATATATACATATATATGTATAATATATACATATATGTGCATTTACATGTTTTTTTACACGTGTATAATTTAAGATAAATGATATTGTACATATGTATATATTACGTAACTAAAGATTAAATAAAATTATACATGTGTATAATACGATATTTTTTTTTATTTTTTATTTATTTATTTTTATTTTTTTTAATGAAACCGAATGAAATATAAGAATTTTGGTTTTTTTACTTTTTTAAAATTTTTATTATTTTTTGTTTTATGATTTTTTTAAATATTTTTTTAATGGTGGTTTTAGTGGTCCAAAATGGTTCTCTTAGGATCCTTACCCTAAGGGTTCTCTTAATTTACAAAGGGTTCTCTTAAGATCCTTACCATATATATATGTATATATATATATATAAATGGAAAAGATCAAGAGAGAACTCCTCCTTAGAGAAAGAACTAGAAAACTAATAATAAAATATTTTTAATTTAATTAAAAAATTTAAAATTTTTTTCTTCCATCCTTCTTATATGTTGTTATTCTTTATCACAAAAAAGTATAATAATATTAAAAATATTAAAAAAATCTCGTTGTGATGAATATATGTAATACATCGACGTTTTTTTAATGCATATGTGCACTAGTTTATATTTTTATATGTGCAATAGTGTTGATTAGCATATATGCATTTGTTTGTATTGTATATGTGCAGTAGTGCTGTATTATATATAAAAATAAAAAAAAATTGATATAGTGCATACGTGCATTAGTGTTGTATTACATGTATACGATAGTGTGTATTGCATACAATTATTAGTGTTGTATTTGCATATATATTCAATAGTGTGTATTGTATAATGCAATTGTGTTGTATTATATGCAATAAAACACTATTGTATATATTAAATATGCATTAGTGCACATATGCACTACACCGACAAGTTTTAGGTTTTTTTAGTAACAATATCATTTTATCAGAAGAAGGAAAGAAAAAAATTCACAAAATATTTTTTTTTAAAATAGTTACAAATAATTCTTTACTAGTTTTCTAGTTCTCTCTTTAAGAAGAATTCACTCTAGATTCCACCCATATAAATATATATATATATATATATATATAATATCAAAATGATAAAAAGAGTGGTTTTTAATAACCTAAATATACATAAGTTTCTACATTATCAACACCGGGTGTACACACATGTTTAAGATCTTAAAACCTGACTTTTGACTATAATATGTTTGAATTGTTTGCCAAGGTGATTAAGAGTGTCACGCGTATATTTTAGATCAAACTTGACCATAATGACCAAAACTCTGAACGTACTATTTTTAGTAAAATAGTTACTTTATTTTTGTAAAACAAAGTCTCGCTTGTATGTAATTATAATTGTTACGAACCTTAAAATTTATTAATTATAACAAAAGACATAAAGTGTTGTATATTTTGTAGTCTATAACCAAAAAAATCATTAAATGAAACAAACAAAGTGTTATATACTGATCCCATTGTTCCCAGTTAATGAGCCATGCCTTGTTTGCCGTAAAGTTTATTTGGATAATTTTGGTGAGCATGCAGTTCATTGCAAGGAGCTTCCGAGGTTTAAATATAGACATAATGTAGTAAAACTGTAAAAGATGCCCTTTGTGATTTGTTAAAATGAGCAGGGATCGCGGCAAAAAAAGAAGCTCCCGTGAATTTCTCGTCGGATCCACTTGAAGGGAGATGGTACGAAAGCACGCTTGTATAGACTTTACAAGAGTATCCCCTTTTCGGCTCAAGGACAGCTGTTTGTTGTTAGGCAGGCCGTGTTGAAGGCGGAATCAGGAAAAATTGCTAAGCATGAGAAAGCATGTGCCGAGAATTATCATGTGTACATTCCTTTTGCCTTTGATACATTTGGATCCCTTACCCCGAAGCCGTTACGTTCTAAAAAGAGTTCAGTGGGTCGTGTACCGTAACTTATCGATGTCAAAGAATTATAACTTTGTTTTTACTAGGATCGGGTTTGTCATTCAAAATGGGTGACGGCATAGTTGGTTGCCCACTTACCTGCCTCTCTGTTATAGTTGAGACCATTTGTTCAATATAATTTTTATTTAACAAACCAACATGGTAATATCATATGCAACTGTATGATGCTAAAATTTCAACTTGGATTAATCACTTAATCACTATTAGGTAAACCTATTTATAGGTTACACACAATGATTTATCGGATAAGACGGATAATTCTGCACATAGAATTGAATCTTTATTATTATGTGAATTGATGAACTAAAGAGAACCCTTGTAACTGTCTGTTATTTTATGTATATCTTTATATCGGTCAATTAATCTGCACGGCAAAACCATCGGCCTATATAAAGCGATTCCAACCTTTTGTTTTTATTAAAACAATAATTCCGCCAATTAAGCTCAATTAACATAGCACGTAAGCCAAAGTGCTAAACTAATAAACAAAATGTTATTAAATATCCCAAATAACATTTATAATTAAATCGAGTCTACACTCCCGTGTCACCTAACTCGTTTACTCTCTCAACGCTATTTTCTAGATCAACATTTTAATCTAATAACACTAAAATTATGTAAGGCCTCGATCCTGGTTGTAACACCCCGTAACCGCAACGGAAACGTACACGGGATGCAACAGACACATCTGATATCAACAGCATTGTTTATAAAGAAAACACCACTACATTAATTTAAACGTATTACATTGTTCTGAATTTCATAACCATCTAAGCGTTATCACATAAGTGCTACCGATAGTACATTAACATATTTAATGCAAAATATAGATCTCTAGACTTCCACAAAATAGCACACAGCATCGAACACATATCACTCATTCCAATTTGAGTGTACCTAGAAAGCATGTAAAGAAAACGCGTCAACTACGAATAGTTGGTGTCACACCCTCAAAATCCACTAACGGAGTTTTACCGTCAGAGGGTGTGAACTGGCAGGATCGGAATCATTAGTTATAATCAAACCAAAGAAAAACGTTTAAATGTAAATAAGTGCGGAAGCGTAAAACCTTAATTCAAAAGTTGCGTCACGCAGGACGACTTAAAACCAAATGTAACTGTTAAAATTAAGTTTGCAGAATAAAAGTGTTTTCATTAATGCATGCTCCTAAACCGCGCGCCCGCCTCGGCTACCTGAGAATAACATACTAAAAGTGTCAACACAAGGTTGGTGAGTTCACAAGTTAAATAAGATAAATCGTTTAGCGTTTTGCGTAACCTCGTTACGACGTTTAAATGTTGCGTAACCCCGTTACGACGTTTGAGTGTGTAACCACGTTACAACGTTTAAGTGTTGCGTAACCCCGTTACGACGTTTGAGTGTGTAACCACGTTACAGCGTTTAAGTGTTGCGTAACCCCGTTACGACGTTTGAGTGTGTAACCACGTTACAGCGTTTAAGTGTTTTGCATTACCAGATAGTGTTATGTCAAATTATATATCGATAGGTAGCTAATCTATACAACAAGTATCGCTAAGTGGTTCGCGACCGAAGCTGACTGTTTATCAAGTGCCCGTCACCAGGTCCTCCAGACCATGGTAAGTGTTAGCCAAAATTTACACCCACTCAACCTCCAGTTGAGCTTAGCGTCGGGTGGGGTTTGTCAAACCCAGTAGTACTACCCAAAAGTGACTCGCTATTCCAAATATTAACCGGTCCGATGTGTGGGACTTCAAATGTTACGTATGCCGCTTAGCCTTTACAAGTGATATATAATTTATAACAAAATCTTTCATATGCGTTTATCTCAGAAAATATGTTTATCGGAGTATGTTATCTCCCCCAAGTGAAAAACGTTTGAAAACAGTTTAAGAGTGGGGTAAGTGAACTCACTGTTTGCGAAGAATATCCGATCTAGATCACCGAGTGATGCGCGTCGTAGAAAACTCTCTAGCGTTCTAAAATAACAAAGAGATTTTCTAAGTATCGGAATGTTTAACGAGTCTCTAGACTCGGCACATAATACCTATGCACGTAACATGTTTCGTGTTTCGTTTGTGAATCGTGTGTGACTTAAACAAGTAAAATTGTGATACGATACATGAGTGAGCAATTACTTTCGTGTCACGTACTAATAATGTATATCACTAGCAATTATTCCCGTAAGGGCATTTTGGTCAACAAACAAAGACTAACTAACCATTATTCCCCATAAGGGCAATTTGGTCAATTCATGGCAATCAACTAACAACTATTCCCCGCAAGGGTATTTTGGTCAAAATACAACAATTTTATAAAAACTATCATATTTCATGCATTCCTATACAACTCAGCAGCTAGTTTCGTTATGACAGAATTTCTACTTGAAAGATTGCACTAGCTCACCGATCATAACGTCTCAATTAATTCACCAAAAATCACCACAGAAGCATACATATCTTAGGTTTCCAGAACATATTTCATCTTATTTTTATTCCACATATTTTTCTTATAATGACCAAAACATTACAGCAAACTCATATCAGTCAGATTCATGCGCAACAGAATGTTATTTACAATTCCCGTTAAACGAAAAATCCAATAAATGCAAGACCACTTGGGTTTGGTTCCTAACTCAGTGAGTCAACCTCCAGAAGTGGAACCAACCCAATTGGTCTCGTAGTTCATGAGATATAACATTTACAACATAACCTAACAGCAGGTCTAACAGCTCAGCTTTGCATCACGTTTTTGTAAAATCATAAAAGTATACTTCCACTTATCCAAAAATTACGAATTTATACTTCACAGAAACTAGACTCAACCTAGTTTACTGCAGTACCCACAATCTCAATCAATTTTCACGTTTACACTTCGTTACAGTCAGTTAAACATCGTATATACGTTCTGTCCAGAATCTGTTCACATCAAAACTCATCATAATAACAATCTATGAACTATCATGCATCCATATAACCCTCTAGACACTATAACTACTATCCATGCATATCAATCACACCATACATACAAGATTAGGGTTTTATTTGAACTCACAATCAAGGACACAACAATTAACATGCAATACTATCAAACTAGTTATCAATCATCATCAATTAAATCAAGAATCACATGAATATCATAATACCAAGAAATCAGCCATAAAGGTTTACAATTAACCCAATAAAACTAACAATTAAACATAGAGGATACATAGAATAGTTGTGTATACCTTCCTAGCACCTTAATCTTCAATCAAACTTGAAAGATCTTGATTGTGTGTGTGTGTATATTAATCGATCTCAAGGAAATAAAGGGAGGGGATGGCTGCCGATTTTTGTAGGGGAATAGGTAGGAGGTTAGGGTTTAGGTTTACCATGTATTTATAAAGGAATATGTTACACTTTGGCCCCTCAACTCCTAAGTATTACTTTTTCTAGAACCTTCTATCATAACTTGCACATTAAATTAACATGACAATAATATTATCACATAACACATAATCCTAACACATAATTATCACATAATTAGTGTTTTAGTGTTTTTCGTTTATTCATCAATCGTTTGCGTTTCGGTGCAAATCCCGAAAGACTACTACACATGTAGTAAGTGTTAAGCGTCATTTAAACCCTAGTTTAAATGTAATGAGGTTTGCGTTTAGATTCAATAATCTAAAGTTTGAATTGACGGAGTTGCGTTAACGGAGTTAACCTGAAATTGACGATTGTCACATCATTCCCATGTTAAAGAATTTTCGTCCCGAAAATTTGAGTCAAGTCGTGATGAGTGTCTGAAAAAGTAAGAAAAATTTTCAGTTTGTCATATCATCCCCTAGTAGAAAGAAATTTCGTCCCGAAATTTAATTCATACCTCCGGTGATTTCTGACGGTTTGCCGGGTTTCGCGGTTTTCTGTGTTTGGTCAGCCCTTCAAAAAGGTGAGGATACTTTTTCATCATTTGATGCTCGCGTTCCCACGTGAACTCCGGTCCACGTCTCGAGTTCCAATGAACTTTAACAATTGGAATTTTGCTGTGCTTGAGCGTTTTGGTTTCCCAATCCAAAACCTCAACTGGTTCTTCAATGAAGCGTAACTGTTCATCAACTTGCAGTTCCTTCAAAGGGACTACTTGAGTTTCATCGGATAGGCATTTCTTTAAATTCGATACGTGAAAAACGTTGTGTACACCGCTGAGTTCTGCTGGTAAGTCTAGTCGGTACGCCACTGGACCAATGCGTTCCGTTATCCGATAAGGACCAACATATCGTGGGTTGAGTTTGTTTCGCTTTCCAAAGCGAACCACACCTTTCCAAGGTGAGACTTTGAGTAACACTCGATCGTTTACTTGAAATTCGAGAGGTTTTCGGCGCTTGTCGGCGTAACTCTTTTGGCGATCTCGTGCTGCTGCCATGCGATTTCGGATTTGAACAATCTTTTCCGAGGTTTCGAGTACCAGTTCCGGACCAGTGATTTGGCTATCACCCACCTCTGCCCAGCAGAGTGGCGATCGACACTTCCGTCCGTACAGCGCTTCAAACGGCGCTGCCTTAATACTTGCGTGGTAGCTGTTATTATACGAAAACTCTACCAAGGGTAAGTGGGGTTCCCAACTTTTTCCGAAATCTAAGACGCATGCACGCAACATATCCTCCAGGGTCTGAATAGTCCGTTCACTTTGCCCATCCGTCTGAGGATGGTATGCGGTACTCATATCGAGACGTGTGCCCAGTGCGCTTTGCAGCGACTTCCAAAAGTGTGAGGTAAAACGAGAATCTCGATCGGAAATGATCGAGACAGGCACTCCGTGTCTCGACACTACTTCCTTCATGTAGACACGAGTCAGTCTTTCCATTTTGTCTGTTTCCTTAATCGCTAGGAAGTGCGCCGATTTAGTCAACCGGTCAACGATCACCCAGATGGTATCGCATCCCGTCGGTGTTTTAGGCAAACCCGTAATAAAGTCCATTGAGATGTGTTCCCATTTCCACATTGGGAGTTCCAGTTGTTGCAGTAGACCAGATGGTTTCTGGTATTCTATCTTGACTCTGGCACAAGTCAAGCATTTGCTCACGTAGGTGGCAATGTCGGCTTTCATGTTCGGCCACCAGTAAAGTTCCTTTAAATCATGATACATTTTATCTGAGCCAGGGTGGATAGAATATCGGGACTTGTGAGCTTCGTCCATCACTAGAGTTCTCAATTCTCCGTATCGTGGGACCCAAATCCGGTTCTCAAAATATCGGACCCCGTCCGATCTGGTTTCAAGTTGCTTGCTCATGCCCCGCATGAGTTCCGATGGAAGATTATCATCTTTCAACGCTTCCAGTTGCGCATCACGAATCTGATCGGGTAAGCTGGCATGAATCGTAAGTTGCAATGCTCTCACCCGTCTGGGTTTATCTGTTTCTTTTCTGCTGAGGGCGTCGGCCACCACATTGGCCTTGCCAGGGTGGTACTTGATGGCACAATCGTAATCTTTAAGCAGCTCGACCCAACGACGCTGTCGCATGTTCAGCTCCTTCTGATCGTAGATATGTTGGAGACTCTTGTGGTCGGTGTAAATGGTAAACTTGGTACCGTACAAGTAATGCCTCCATATCTTAAGAGCAAACACTACAGCTCCGAGTTCCAAATCATGGGTCGTGTAGTTCTTCTCGTGAACCCGTAGTTGTCTAGAGGCGTAGGCTATAACCTTCTAGAGTTGCATCAGCACACAACCGAGACCTTGTATAGATGCGTCACAGTGTACCTCAAAATTTTCTGTTCCCTCGGGGAGGGCTAAAATAGGGGCGCTACAAAGCTTGGTTTTCAACAGTTGAAAAGCGGATTCCTGCGCGTCACCCCAGTTGTACTTAGTGCCCTTGTGAGTCAAAGCGGTGAGGGGTTGAGCAATCTTTGAAAATCCCTCGATGAAACGCCGGTAGTAGCCGGCCAGTCCTAGGAATTGTCGCACCTCAGTCGGAGTCTTAGGTGCTTCCCAGTTCTTGATGGCCTCTACCTTACCGGGATCGACATGGATACCATTCTCGTTGATCACATGTCCTAAAAAGTGAACCTCGCGAAGCCAAAATTCACATTTCGAGAGTTTAGCATACAGTTGTTCCTTCTTCAGTAGTTCCAGAATTATCCTTAAGTGCTCTTCGTGGTCAGTCTCGTTCTTGGAATAGACGAGAATATCATCGATGAAAACAATCACGAACTTGTCGAGGTACGCCTTGCATACTCGATTCATGAGATCCATAAATACGGCTGGTGCGTTGGTTAGGCCAAAAGGCATAACTGAAAACTCGTAGTGACCATACCGTGTTCTGAAAGCCGTCTTTGAAATATCATCTTCGCGCACTCTCAGCTGGTGGTAACCGGATCGTAGATCGATCTTCGAGTAGTAACTCGATCCCTGAAGCTGGTCAAACAAATCATCAATTCGGGGTAAAGGATAACGGTTCTTGACCGTCACCTTGTTCAATTCCCGGTAGTCGATGCACATTCGGAAAGTCCCGTCTTTCTTTCGGACAAACAAGACAGGGGCTCCCCATGGCGATGAGCTAGGTCGGATAAAACCTTTATCCAACAAATCTTGCAACTGAGTGGACAACTCCTGAAGTTCCGCCGGTGCGAGCCGATACGGGGCTCGTGCTATGGGTGCTGCACCGGGTGTCAACTCGATCTGAAGTTCGACTTGACGAATAGGAGGGAGTCCAGGTAAATCCTCCGGGAAAACTTCCGGGAAGTCTCGCACAACCGGTATGTCTTCAATTCGTTTCTCCTCCGCGGGTTTCTCAACAATCTGCGCCAAAATTGCCGGATGACCCTTTCGTAAACACTTCTGTGCCTTCATAAGGGTAATGACGCTGGTGGTCATGCCGCTTCTCTCGCCTCGGACCGAAATGATCTCGCCAGAAGGGGTGGTAATATGGACTATCTTATCATGGCATATAATCTCCGCTCAGTTCTCGGATAACCAGTCCATGCCGACAACGACATCGAAACTACTAAGCGTAAAAGGAATAAGGTCGATGTCAAAGACATGACCTGACAGTTTCAACTTACATCCCGCAAGTATATGAGTTGTTATTACAGTTTTACCGTTAGCTAATTCAACAGGAAACTTAGCGTCTAACGGGGTTGGAGTAAGGTTTAAAAGTTGGCTAAAGGCCTTTGACACAAAACTCCTATCAGCTCCAGTGTCAAACAAAACAGAAGCAAAACAATCGTTTACAGGGAACTTACCAGACACCACATGCGGATCTCTGCGGGCTTGACCTGATCCAATCACAAACGCTCTTCCTTTGCCATTTCCTCCACCATTACTGCCACTTCCATTGCCCCCATTGTTGTCATTATGTTTCAGCTTGGGGCAATCCTTCCGGAAATGACCTTCCTGCCCACATTCAAAACATCCCTTAGTTGTCATCGGTGGCTTAGGAGCACCCTTTGCCGCAAGGTCTCCTCTACACTCTTTCGCTGGGTGACCTATCTTTCCGCATCTTTGACACTTGACACGGTCACACTGGCCAACATGATGATAGTTGCACCTGTTGCACTTTGGATATTTCCCAGCATATCCGCTCGAAACCTGCCCGCTACCGTTGTTGTTGTTGTTGTGATTCTGAGTGTTAAAGCTCCGAGTAAATTCGGGCTTACGGTAGTGGTGTTGCGGTGGGAGGTTCGAGGATGAAGATCTGGTGTTGTCAAACTTTCTCTTCCCGCTGTTCGGGTTGCTGTTGCTGTTACTGTTGCTGACGTGGTCATTACTCGGGTTGTCACGGGCTTTAGTGGTCGAACCCCTAGGTGGTAACGCACCCTGGGTCACAGCCTGATCCGTCAGTTTGTGAGCCAAACGGATCGCTTGTTGGATCGTGGCTGGTCTGGAAGACGTCACCATACCCTGAATCTGTGGTGCTAACCCATCAATGTACATCTCTATTCTCTTGCTCGGCGGATCCACCATCCGCGGACACATCACTGCCAACTCGTGCGAACGAGTAGTGTAGCTTTCAATCTCTGAACCCACCATTTTCAACGACCAAAACTCCGACTCTAACTTCGAAATTTCTTCCCTCGGACAGTACTCCTCTCGCATCATGTTTTTGAACTCCTCCCAGTTCATCGCGTTAGCCAGTTCCAATCCAAGGATCTGGACGTTCGAATTCCACCAAGTGAGGGCGGAATCCTCAAGTGTCCCAGCAGCGAATTTGACCCTACTGGCAGGGGGACAATTACACATCTCAAAGGCCGACTCGGCCTTCTCAGCCCAACGCAGGAAGCTTATAGCTCCCTCAGTGCCCTTAAACGTACTGGGCTTGCAGCCAAGGTAGTTCTTGAAGGTACATGTTCCATTCGGACCTCCTGTTTGATTTTGAACGTGTGCAGCTAAAGCGGCAGCAACATGGTCATTCAGCAGGGTTTGGAGTTCAGCTGCAGTCATGCTGATGTTACCACGTCCTCGTCCAGCGTTTCTTCCAGCCATTTCCTTCCTCGGGATCTTCCTCAGGCTCCTCTTCGGGATCTTCTTCGGGTTCTACTTCAGGCTCTGCCCCAGGCTCGGCCTCAGGCTCTGCCTCAGGTTCGGCTGCGTTCTGAGCAAGTTGCATTTGTAGGTCATCGCAATGCTCGAGTGCTATCTCGGTTCGGGTCCTTGCTTCTTGGAGTTGCTCTTGCAAGTCTATCATCTCAGCTTGCATCTTCTTCATAACCTTCGTTTGTTGCTCACTAGTCTCTTGCATATCTTTCATTGCCGCTGCCATGCGGGCAATCTCCTCCTGAGTCTAGGTTCCGTCTTTAAACAGTCTGGAAACATTTTCTCTCGTGTAGCGCATGTAACCCACATCACGCTCCAAACGAGAAACGACAGCTGCGAGAACTCGCTCTACAGGTTCGGTTATAGGTGGTAGGGTGTTAGGGTAAACAGGGTGGTTCTGGTGAGGCAATGGGGGAACTTGTTCACGGTAGACCATACGTCTGATCATGTTGGGGTACCACTCCCAGCTAACGTCGTTGTCATACAAGCCTCCGGATAGGCGGTACCTCTTCGGTGCGGGAGCTTCGAGTCCCGGGACTACACGGGGTGGCGAGGCAGTAGGTAACTGCGGTTCCTTCCCGTGAGCATGCGTCATCGAATCGGATGATGATGAGGGTGGCGTCGACATTTCTACAGGTAAGCCGTGTATATGCGCGCGTATGAGTGAAGGAGGTAAAGAAATAAGATTTCAAGACTACACAAACCTATGCAGTGCGTATCGTTATAACTAATGGGTCGTCGCGGTTATAGTCTAGTATGCATGCAGCTTCTAGTTCGCTATAACCAATGGCTCTGATACCAATCTGTCACACCCTCAAAATCCACTAACGGAGTTTTACCGTCAGAGGGTGTGAACTGGCAGGATCGGAATCATTAGTTATAACCAAACCAAAGAAAAACGTTTAAATGAAAGTAAGTGCGGAAGCGTTAAAACCTTAATTCAAAAGTTGCGTCACGCAGGACGACTTAAAACCAAATGTAACTGTTAAAATTAAGTTTGCAGAATAAAAGTGTTTTCATTAATTCATGCTCCTAAACCGCGCGCCCGCCTCGGCTACCTGAGAATAACATACTAAAAGTGTCAACACAAGGTTGGTGAGTTCACAAGTAAAATAAGATAAATCGTTTAGCGTTTTGCGTAACCTCGTTACGACGTTTAAATGTTGCGTAACCCCGTTACGACGTTTGAGTGTGTAACCACGTTACAACGTTTAAGTGTTGCGTAACCCCGTTACGACGTTTGAGTGTGTAACCACGTTACAGCGTTTAAGTGTTGCGTAACCCCGTTACGACGTTTGAGTGTGTAACCACGTTACAGCGTTTAAGTGTTTTGCATTACCAGATAGTGTTATGTCAAATTATATATCGATAGGTAGCTAATCTATACAACAAGTATCGCTAAGTGGTTCGCGACCGAAGCTGACTGTTTATCAAGTGCCCGTCACCAGGTCCTCCAGACCATGGTAAGTGTTAGCCAAAATTTACACCCACTCAACCTCCAGTTGAGCTTAGCGTCGGGTGGGGTTTGTCAAACCCAGTAGTACTACCCAAAAGTGACTCGCTATTCCAAATATTAACCGGTCCGATGTGTGGGACTTCAAATGTTACGTATGCCGCTTAGCCTTTACAAGTGATATATAATTTATAACAAAATCTTTCATATGCGTTTATCTCAGAAAATATGTTTATCGGAGTATGTTATCTCCCCCAAGTGAAAAACGTTTGAAAACAGTTTAAGAGTGGGGTAAGTGAACTCACTGTTTGCGAAGAATATCCGATCTAGATCACCGAGTGGATGCGCGTCGTAGAAAACTCTCTAGCGTTCTAAAATAACAAAGAGATTTTCTAAGTATCGGAATGTTTAACGAGTCTCTAGACTCGGCACATAATACCTATGCACGTAACATGTTTCGTGTTTCGTTTGTGAATCGTGTGTGTGACTTAAACAAGTAAAATTGTGATACGATACATGAGTGAGCAATTACTTTCGTGTCACGTACTAATAATGTATATCACTAGCAATTATTCCCGTAAGGGCATTTTGGTCAACAAACAAAGACTAACTAACCATTATTCCCCATAAGGGCAATTTGGTCAATTCATGGCAATCAACTAACAACTATTCCCCGCAAGGGTATTTTGGTCAAAATACAACAATTTTATAAAAACTATCATATTTCATGCATTCCTATACAACTCAGCAGCTAGTTTCGTTATGACAGAATTTCTACTTGAAAGATTGCACTAGCTCACCGATCATAACGTCTCAATTAATTCACCAAAAATCACCACAGAAGCATACATATCTTAGGTTTCCAGAACATATTTCATCTTATTTTTATTCCACATATTTTTCTTATAATGACCAAAACATTACAGCAAACTCATATCAGTCAGATTCATGCGCAACAGGAATGTTATTTACAATTCCCGTTAAACGAAAAATCCAATAAATGCAAGACCACTTGGGTTTGGTTCCTAACTCAGTGAGTCAACCTCCAGAAGTGGAACCAACCCAATTGGTCTCGTAGTTCATGAGATATAACATTTACAACATAACCTAACAGCAGGTCTAACAGCTCAGCTTTGCATCACGTTTTTGTAAAATCATAAAAGTATACTTCCACTTATCCAAAAATTACGAATTTATACTTCACAGAAACTAGACTCAACCTAGTTTACTGCAGTACCCACAATCTCAAT
This sequence comes from Bidens hawaiensis, assembly GCF_021521415.1. Taxonomy (NCBI): domain Eukaryota; kingdom Viridiplantae; phylum Streptophyta; class Magnoliopsida; order Asterales; family Asteraceae; genus Bidens; species Bidens hawaiensis. Next base: position 4,955 of record NW_027505879.1, on the reverse strand, counting down.
CAATTTTCACGTTTACACTTCGTTACAGTCAGTTAAACATCGTATATACGTTCTGTCCAGAATCTGTTCACATCAAAACTCATCATAATAACAATCTATGAACTATCATGCATCCATATAACCCTCTAGACACTATAACTACTATCCATGCATATCAATCACACCATACATACAAGATTAGGGTTTTATTTGAACTCACAATCAAGGACACAACAATTAACATGCAATACTATCAAACTAGTTATCAATCATCATCAATTAAATCAAGAATCACATGAATATCATAATACCAAGAAATCAGCCATAAAGGTTTACAATTAACCCAATAAAACTAACAATTAAACATAGAGGATACATAGAATAGTTGTGTATACCTTCCTAGCACCTTAATCTTCAATCAAACTTGAAAGATCTTGATTGTGTGTGTGTGTATATTAATCGATCTCAAGGAAATAAAGGGAGGGGATGGCTGCCGATTTTTTGTAGGGGAATAGGTAGGAGGTTAGGGTTTAGGTTTACCATGTATTTATAAAGGAATATGTTACACTTTGGCCCCTCAACTCCTAAGTATTACTTTTTCTAGAACCTTCTATCATAACTTGCACATTAAATTAACATGACAATAATATTATCACATAACACATAATCCTAACACATAATTATCACATAATTAGTGTTTTAGTGTTTTTCGTTTATTCATCAATCGTTTGCGTTTCGGTGCAAATCCCGAAAGACTACTACACATGTAGTAAGTGTTAAGCGTCATTTAAACCCTAGTTTAAATGTAATGAGGTTTGCGTTTAGATTCAATAATCTAAAGTTTGAATTGACGGAGTTGCGTTAACGGAGTTAACCTGAAATTGACGATTGTCACAGTTGGTGAGTTTCACTAATTTAAATAAACCATAACAAATCATTATAATAATCATAAATAAGCGATGTAATTATGCTGAGCCCACAAGTGAGAACTCTGTTAATCCCAAAACATATCGATTAACCTCCGGGAACTCTGTTACCCCAAAATACTTCCAATAACCTCGGGGAACTCTGTTACCCCAGAAACACATTTAATAACCTCTGGGAACTCTGTTACCCCAGAAACACATTTAATAACCTCTGGGAACTCGGTTACCCCAGAACACTTTTAATAACCTCTGGGAACTCGGTTACCCCAGAACACTGTTTCGGGCCTTACACTGTTAGCAACTCAGACAATTACCATCTTAATTCATTACCGTACGATTCCCGTACAATAAACATTATATAAATACGCTCATTTCCATGCGATCAGCATGTACTTAAACACTTTGATAAAAACATGCTTTCCGCCCCGGGAAAATATTTAAAACAGTTCAGTAAAAAGAGCTCGTGAAAACTCACCTTCTTGTGAGCAAAGATGTACTACGGTGCACGGCTACTGGTACAGATCTGTAATACGATCCCCAAATCGTTACTACACAATTTCTATCAATATAACTTAAATTCGTGTTAACCGGTACGTCTGGGAACACTGCTAAACCAGTACCGTACACGATCCGGGGACAATGTTAACCCCGAAATACTTTTCAGGACTTAGATTGTGATATCACTTAGAGTTCTTTAGTCAAAACTACCGTTAATTTGTTTTCTCGTTTTACGTGCCTAGCACGGTTATCCGTCTTTATGTTTTCAAAAAAAATGAGTTTGACCACATACGACCCGAAAATAGTTATTATCGATATTTTCATTAAAGTGGTGAAAATTAGAGCTCGGTTAGACACCCCGTTGGCCGCGGGGGCCCGTTTCCGCCTATAATACACCGGAAACGGTTAAGTCGGGTAAAATTACCCAAATCATCCGAATTATTTGCGGATGATTTATTTTTACTTGATTAACTTAGTTTCATGAAAATAGTCCATTTTTAAGGTTTTTATGCACCAGTCAGCTCGCTTAGGCGAACTTCGCCGGTTTACTCGTTTTAAGCTTTAAAAGTTTGTTTTTAAGTTCCATTTAGCACAAATAAATATCCGTTTAGTCTCGGACCTTGAAATTTTGTACAAACCATATTTTGACAGTAAGGAATTTTATAAAATTTTTCCAGAATTAATTTTTATATCTAAAATTTATTTAACCATTTTTAAACGTCATTTAAACACCAAATATGTCGAAAATACCAAACGACCTTCGAAAAAATCCCAAATTTTTCTGGGATGACCCCTGTCACCCACATAGTTCCCTGTAATTTTTCCAGAACCAAAAACTCATTTCTCATGCCATTTTTACCAAAACCGAGCTAGAAATCCCTAGAACTCGTTTTACCGAAAAGCCTACTTAGACTTCTCCAATGAACCTGAAATTTTGTGTGTGACTTTTATATATTATAAAAAGCTTATCTTAAATTTTCCAGAATTTTTCATGATGTTTAGCTATTTTTCACCATTTTTGGCCAAAACCGAGCATTAAATTCACCAAATATTCATCCTTTATCCAAAAATTACCAAAAATTCACAGATCTCATATTTTCATGTGTAGATCATCTCTGTGAAATTTTGTGACCCAAATCTAGGTCTATCATAATCTGTCCAAATTATCTAAATCATACGAAAACCGAACTACCTTGTGTTTTCTAGCGTTAGATCGCAAAGATCTTGGTTTCTAGCCTTTGCTAGCCACTAGATACAACACCTATAAGCACAACAACACCACACCAAGCAAGTTATACCCACAATCAAGCCATTTCTTTCATGGTTTCGATTAAAACATCAAAACAAAGATTTTGACCGTAAAAATTCGTTTTTTGACTCTTTTAACTCCTTTCTTGGACCAAGATCCCTTGTATAACTTGTATACATCACTTGATCATGCAAGAATCGGTTTCATCTCGGGTTTTCACCCATTTTTCATTTGAAACCTCATTTCCTTGTAAATGAACCAAGAAAAGAAGATAAACACGATTACAACTCGGTTTTTACCTTGTGTTCTTGCTTAAAAACTTGGGTTTTGGATGGATTTTGAAGAGTGTTGAGAGGATTTGGAGAGTTAGAAAGTGGAAAAAAGAAAAATGATATGTTAAAGTGGGGAGGGGGGGGACCGATCGGTCCAAGACATGGTGGGGGGTGGGGCCCACATCTCAAATATTGGCCACACATTTGGATTGTGTAATCCGGATAATGTTGTGGATAATCTGGTTCAGTTCGTTTTTCGGTTAAACGTTTAAATCTCGCTCAAAACGAGACCAAAACGGTCGTTTTTTCGGCTTAAAATTAAAATTTATATAAAACCGATTTAAAAACTTTAAAAACTTAAACCATGACATTTATTGACTTATCACATCATATTGTCGGTAATTGTGCATCTTTTTCGGCTTGATCGATCGTCTCTTGCTTGGTTTGATGTTAATGGTTTCGTTTATCGTACCGACGTACTAATAAATCGAAATCCTTTTTCTGTGCTATAATTCACTTATCCTGAAGCTTTAATACTTCGTAAACATTACTAAACATTATATATTTCGTCTATAATGTAATTCCCGATTCGTTCGGGTTTCAATAACCGTTCATCGATTAATCGTAATTCCGATACGACTAGTTGTACATTTGAGTATAATTCGTACTGAGAATCTTATATACTCGTATAATCACATTATAATTCATATATTCAGTATTAAATAACACGTAAATAGTATATTCCGGCTAGGGTATACCTGAATTTGCCGGAATTGTTACATTCTCCCCCCGTTACAAAAATTTCGTCCTCGAAATTTTACGCATCGACTACTTCCTTTCGCGGAAATAGGTGGGGATATTTCTTCCGAAATTCGTCCTTACGTTCCCATGTATATTCTGGGCCTCGTTGCGAGTTCCATCTAACCTTGACCAACGAGATCTTATTGTGTCTAAGTTGCTTGATTTTCCTGTCTACTATTTCTATAGGCACCACCACAATGTTGAGCTTATCATTTATTTGGACACCCTCTAAAGGTAACACCGATGTCTCATCCGACAGACACCTTTTCAAGTTCGACACGTGAAACACGTTGTGAACTGCGCTCAGTTCATCAGGCAGCTCTAATCGGTATGCTACAGGGCCGATTTTTGCAATAATGTCGAACGGTCCAATGTATCTAGGGGCTAACTTCCCCGCCTTTCCAAATCTGACTACTCCTTTCCAAGGTGATACTTTCAAATACACTTTATCACCTTTCCCAAATGATAACGGTTTTCTACGGCATCGGCATAACTCTTCTGCCGATCCCGTGCGGCCTTCAGATTGTTCTTAATTTCAAGTATTTTGCTGGTCGTTTCCTAGACCAGGTCTGATCTAATAACCTGTGTGTCGCCCACTTCAGTCCAGCAGAGTGGTGATCGGCACTTCCGTCCATACAATGCTTCGTAAGGTGCTGCCTTTATACTGCTATGGTAACTGTTATTATAGGAAAATTCAACGAGTGGAAGATGTTGATCCCAATTGTCCCTTAAAATCCAGTACGCATGCACGAAGCAAATCCTCCAGGGTTTGGATGGTCCTTTCAGACTGGCCATCGGTCTGGGGGGTGGTAAGCTGTGCTTAGATCAATACGCGTTCCCAGCGCTTCTTGCACAGCTTGCCAAAGTTTGGAGGTGAAATGGCTATCCCCATCGGAGATGATCGAGATGGGTATACCATGACAAGACACAATTTCATTTATATAAATCTGCGCAAGTCTCTCAGTGTTATAATTATTTCTAATCGGAATAAAATGTGCCGATTTGGTTAATCGATCCACGACTACCCAAATTGCATCATGTCCTCGGGACGTCTTGGGGAGATGTGTCACAAAATCCATCGTGATCTGCTCCCACTTCCATTCAGGAATTTCCGGTTGTTGTAACATTCCCGAGGGTTTCTGGTGCTCCGCCTTAACCCTCGCACACGTCGTACACTTGCCGACGTATGTGGCTATATCCTTTTTCATACCCGGCCACCAGTAGAACTCC
>NW_027505878.1:0-54348 GCF_021521415.1 Bidens hawaiensis | reverse complement strand
TGTCGTGAATAATCGGAGAGATCGGTTTAACGAGCAAGACCTATATTAAATGGGTCTTGTGTTAGTAGGTAGTTTTGGAAGGCTTTAAAATAAAATACATGACAAATAAAGTAAATAAATAAAGTTTAGAATTTAAAATGTAAATATTTGAGAAATTAAAGAAACTAGTTTTGTAAAATAAGTTTACCCGAAACCGGGTCTCGGTATTCTATTCAATAGTTTTTTTCTTTTTTTTTACTCAACCTATGTTAAGTAATAATGTGGGTTAAAATGCAATATTGCAAAACCCTTGGTTATAAGAATACCAAAACGAGGTTTAAACGAGTGTTCGGGTTTGTCGGTTCGAGACTTGATAATTGACCAAGCTCAAAGTTAACTTCCCAAAATAATAAATGTTATAAGATAACTCCATAAAAATCAAAATAGACTTAACCAAGTATGTAGTTCTATTGTGAAGAACCTTAACGTTCGTTAAGCGAGTATACGACTTTATCGGTCCGAACTTGTTATAAGATCAAGTTGGTTACCGACATGCCAAGTATGTTTAGAAATGAACTAAAATTGATTTAAAATATAATCTTGAAGAAAAATATGAGTTTTGGTGGCTGAAAACACACTTGTGTGTCTTAAGGGAGTGAACTCGATTTAGTTCGGTTTTTTGGTCCGGTCCTTGACTCGGAATAAGACCGAGGATGGTTACCACATACCCAATTACCATGGAACTTGTAAAATAACTTATAAACAATAATACTCAAGTTTTACATTCAAAAAGTTAACAATAAAGCTTTTAAACAAAAGTTCGGTTTTTGGTTCGGTTCTCAACTTGGGATGAAACCGAGGCTAGTCACCACATACCCAATACCATGGAACTTGACAAATATGAACAATAAACTAAAATATGCAGAAGTTAAGCAAGTATAAAAGTTATATGGTTAGATTTGTTAAATATATAAACAAGGACTACAAAGTCCTCCATGTAACCTTGCCTTACTAGCCCGACATTTCAACCGGCCGAGACCGGAGAAATGAAAGACCGAAGGTAAACAAGGAGTGTATATTATATATATGTTGTAACATCAAGCTTTAAGTATTGAGAAGTTAGTTAAAATGAAAGATTAGCTTATGAAGAACAATCTTAGAATTCAAGAATTTGAGAGAGAAATGAGGAAATGAGCAAGCACAAATGAAGAAGATGGGTATCTATATATAGGGTAAGTTGAATGGGTTTTTCATAAAGGGTATTGCATGAAAATGGGTTAGTTATAGACCCAAGAAGCACAAACTACAAATGGGTCCTTCAAGTCTCCATTTTGGTAGTTTTAGTCCATTGAGTTCGTTTTGAGCGTTTTCGGGGCATTTTAAGAACCGAAAAGGGTGTTTGTTTTTAGATCCAACAACTATAAAACAAATATGTAACATAAAATTCATCATTTTGATAATATCGAAAGGTTCGGGATACAAAACGGGTCGGTTTACATTAAGAATACAAGTATAAAATAACCCGAAATTGACAAATGTCATAGGTATGATGAAGATGGAGGTCAACGGTGGTCGGTGACACTGTTTGACGGCTGAACGACCGGAGATCTATTTTCCGGCAGTAAGCCACCCATGGTTTGTTGTTGTTGTTGTTGTTGGTTGTGAACGGTGGTGATTACGGCGGTTATGGTGGTGTTTGGTCGGAGAGGGTTCACCGGAAATGGATGCCGGCGGTGCTCTTGTATAGATGGCGGCTGCAATAATGTTAGGGTTTCTGTTTGTTTTGTCTCCTTCATCTTCACGTGACATATCATATATTTGAGGTGGGCTCCCTATTACATGTTGGGCCTCAAACTAAGTTGGGTTTTGGACAGATTTTGAGAGATGTCTTTGGGCCGAGTAAGTCGTTTATTTTTTGTGTTGACCAAACTGAAGAAAGTCAAAATGTGTTCAGGTTTCGTCTTGTTTAACCGTGTTCAAAGCTTGTTATTTCTAAGGCGTTCGAGAAGTTGGATTCGAAAGGTGAACTTCGAATGAAATAATAAGTTTTGTTCATTTGATCGATGAAGCCGGTAATTCGAGATTGATTTGTGGAAATTCGAGCTCATCTCATGCCTATATACAGGCGAGAACTACTTCAACATTAAATATAGGTGGGTCATACCTTGAGGGGGTGAATTGAAACGAAGAGGCTTTGATTTATCGGGTGACTTGTGAAGATGCGAGACACGGTTTGACAAAGTTTTGATATCACAAGTCAAGGGGGTGATTGTAAGGCCAATATTTGTGACTTGCGATATCAAATTACGAAACCCATTATTTATTCACGTTCAAGATAATAATTAATGTCGGCGAGAAATCCGGACACGAGACGAGAACTTCAACACGCGTTTAACTTCAACGAGAATGCTTCTAGAATGTTTTTTTGTTTAGCTATATATAGGGCATTAGTTGTCATATGTATGTGTGTTGTAAGGTGTAAATCATCCACCCAAGGGGAGCTCACCTTGGGTGGGTCGGTTCGTTTATCATATATCAAATCTTTAATCGGCAACGAGATTGTTCACTTATTTTATCTTTATATTATTTATGTTCGGGTCGTTTGATTTACCGCACCCGTCTCGAGCACTTATCAAGAACAAAGCCGTTCGTTGTCGGATCCGGTTACCTACAGGTGTATACCTTTTCCACCCTTCACTGGTCCTACGTGGCACTTAAAAGTGAGAAGGATCTCATTTGACCCCCCCCCCCCCCCCAAATACCATCTCACGTGTGACGTGAGGAGAATGATCATTCCGATCACCTGGACCTTAACCAATCAATTTTTGTTTTGTTTTTTTTCTTTTCTTTATATTATTAAAATAATGGAATTGTGGAGAATGAGAGAAATGAACCACGACAAAGGTTGAAGGGTGAGGTTGACGTGGTGCAGACGTGATGAATGAGGAGAAATGGCACAAACGAGCCATACTCATTAGCCTAAGACCATGCGTAGTGGGACGCTTCCCAACCCCAAGACGTTGAGAACACCGCCCCTGGGGCGCTTTGGAGAGAGAGGGGGGGGGGGGTGGGGTTCCCACAAAGCGCCGGTAAGAGGTAAAAGAGGGGGAAAATGACTGGTGGGTTGGTTTAATTGTGTTTAATCATATTTATTAATGTCTTTTAATCAAAGGTTGAGAAGAGAAAATGGAGTTGCATACTTTAACCATGGAGAAGAAGGAGGGAGACGGTTTAGGGTTAAAACATCAACACACTTTCTTTTATTTGAAACATAAATGCTACATTTTTTACCCTTAAATTTATAACTTTCAAAAATTTGACCTAAAACTTTATCTTTTACATTATGATTGCATTTAATGTAATTTTATTTCTTTATTTTATTTAATGAAATTTATTTGTTTTATTTTTATTGAAAAAATGAATAATAATAATAATAATAATAATAATAATAATAATTGAAAGGAGTTTTATCCACTACACTCATTTTAACCAAAAAACCCCTATAGTGATGTGACGTCACATGACGCAAAACGTCCATAAAGGCTCCATCCATTTAAAAGGGGTTATGACGCAACTTGTTACTCGTTTGTCCGCTACTTTATTGTAATCGTTTTGATTTTATCAAGAAATACTGTAATAGTAGTACAACTACTACACAAGTTACCTCTTGGAACTACCTGCGTGTTTTTTAAGATCATTTGGAAAATACACTTGGTACAAATTGTACAGAGCACATGAGTTAGATCATAAAGTTATTTTAAACAATTACTAAAAGAGAAATAAAAAACAGCTAGCACCTCCCAACAAATACTATTTTTTCCTTCTAACTTTGTCGGTGGTCGATAAAATTTGCATACCAACCAGTAGTAGTATTATTATCCCTCCACACCAAATAAATTGTTACATATCCCTAAACGTGTTTCATCGGCCTAATGTATAGCAAGCATCCCATGTTTTAAAGGCTCAAATTCAATAGTGGTTTGGTTTGTTTCACTTTCAACTTAATGTAAACCATTATACATGCATAGATGAGTATTAATGAGTTGGCGTATAAAAAACTGATTGATGGCACCACCTTATATCACGCCATCCAGATTCCTTTTTCTTATAAATATATAAGTTTTTTTTAGTTCCATCACTATTAGACTGTATGCTATGGTGAGGGGCATCGAAGCCCCTCCACAGTGCCACGTAGACACCGGGGGCTTCGAAGCCCTTCTCTATAACGCCACGCTATGGTTAAAGCCTTTTTGGCGCCCCATTATATATATAAATGCATATGTATATGTGTATGTGTGTGAATAATAGGAAGAGAGAGAGAGAAGGCGCCGAAGAGAGAGAGAGAAGGCGCCAGTCATCCCATCCGCGCCCCTACCCACAGCGCCCGCGGCGGTGAACGGCGCCCACCGCACCCCAAAATCGCCCATGAGGGCGCCCATAGCGACCAGCCTTACGAGCATAATTGAAGCTGACTCAATTCATGTTAACCTGTACCGCAACACTTGTTTTATCGTTCGAATAATCGTTGTTTTAAATATGTTATATTTTTCGTAACACAAGCTATACAACTATTAGGGTCGTTTAGTAATTTAATTTTTGAGTTTAATGTCGTCACCGTAACAAAGCTAATTATTACAAACAGAATTCGTATCACTTTGATTAGTATTTGTTTATTTTAAACGATAACTTTTGTATTATAAGACATACAAGCAAATCATTTCAAAGTGATATCGTAACAAACTTAAGCATACCAATCAAATACAAGTTAATGCGCCGTCAGGAACGGATACAAACCTTGCTTTTATCATTTAAATTTTCTTTCTAGAAAAAAAGTAACAGTGATACAATTTCTAATAATACGGCTTCTTTTTCCTTCCTACTACTACATGGTGTCAATAAACAAATCCACTAAAGTCCACCTGCAAACCAACTAACGCCAATAACATGTTTTCTTCCTGTCAATCTCAAGCCTCCCCGTCGGTGGCCACTGCTTGCTCTTTAACAGTCTGACACCAAACACAAATACCACACTCTCATATCAAGCAATGCACGCAAAGACAGATTCCGAGGTCACCAGCCTCACGGCCTCATCACCGACAAGGTCACCTCACCGGCCAGTCTACTACGTGCAAAGTCCGTCACGCGACTCGCATGACGGCGGGAAGACTACCAACTCCTTTCATTCAACGCCGGTGTTGAGTCCCAACGGGTCACCCGGGCGTCAGTCCAGGAACTCTTCGTCTACTAGATATTCCGGGTCCAGGAAAGGCGGCCAAAGTCAAGGTTATCAGAAGGGAGAGAAGGGGTTTGATGCGATTGAGGAGGAAGGGCTGTACGATGAAGATGGTCGGAAGGGGATTCCTAGGAGATGTTATGTTCTGGCTTTTGTTGTGGGGTTCTTTGTTTTGTTTACGTTTTTTGGTCTTGTTTTGTGGGGGGCTGCTAGACCTCAGAAGCCAGTCATCACCATGAGGGTAACTAAATCTTTCAGTTTTGTTCTAGTAATTGAATTGAATCAATTTCATCATGCTTATTAATGTTACAGGACACTCTTTTATGTCTTGGGATAGGATAAAGGGTGTTCGTTGCGGGTTATTTCGGTTCTTTGTTTTGTTAATTTTATTCGGTTGTAACTGAACTGAACCGAAATAACCTAATTCAGTCCACCAAATTGGTTACTCGGTTACGGTTACAATTCCCAAATTGGTTAATTGAATAACCAATCTCTTAACATAAATCATCAACGGATAACCGAATCGAAAACTGATTTGGTATGGTTACAACTTAAACCGAATAAAACTCCCGTTTGGTTTTTCGGTCTCAATCTGGGTTAGTTTTCATTGAATTTGATTTCAAACCGAATATATGAAGTGAGATTTTACTGCTTATGTTTGTTCATTTGTTAATGTTAAAACTTAGCAACTGAAAATACGCACCAATAAAAGATGCAATTTTTCTTTTTGCAGAGTATTGCATTTGATCAATTTGTAGTAAATGCTGGGGCGGATGCATCTGGAGTAGCTACAGAGATGGTGACACTCAACGCCACAGTCAGATTCAATTTTCGCAACCGTGGTACATTCTTCGGGGTTCATGTATCATCCACACCACTAGATCTCGCCTACACCGAGCTAACCTTGGCCACTGGATCTGTAAGCGACCTAGTTCTTGACCATTTGATGAATTGATTTTACTTTCAAAAAATTATTACTCAACTCAATCCAAATTCACATGGGTATTTGGCATTCCCCTGTGCAGATCAAGAAATTTTATCAATCAAGAAAAGGTCACCGACTCGTGAGTGTGAACGTGCAAGGTGTTCGTGTCCCATTGTACGGTGGAGGTGTGAATTGGAGCAGTGAGAACGGTAAACTAACCGCACCCGTGCCACTGAACCTGAACTTCACTGTTAAAGCCAAGGCTTACGTGCTAGGAAAACTGGTGAAGCCTAAGTTCCACAAAAAGGTGTCGTGTGCCATTGTTTATAAGCCCACTAAGGTCATCAACACGCCCATTTCACTCAAGAACTCGTGCATTGTCGTGTAGCCCGTGAACATTGGCGTTAGTAGGTTATACCTCCGGGACTGATATTTGGGTCGTTCAGGCATAAAAACAAACAGTTGGCGTACATAATGCACTGAGTTGAACGAGTTATGTTTTGTCGACTGCGTCGGTGAGCTTAGAAACTATTTTATTCAAGAATGGTGTGACAGTGTGTTATAGGTATAAAGTATTTGAAAGTATATTTGTTGTACTATTATTTGATGTTAATGGGAATATAAGTTATTGTATTTATAAAGTGATTTGTATTTTGTGCCGGTGCTATTTGGTTGATTTGGATCGAAGCATCCACAGACGGATTCCATGAGTCAAACAAAGTAGTCGGTGTATGGAATTGCATTTTTTCAATTTGATTATTGAAGCATGTGATAAATAAATTATGTTTATGTTTAGAATAAATAGTTTGAATATTCCAAATTATAGACAGGATCTTTTTCAAAAATGATCTTATTTCTCTATCCTTTATTAGATATTCTTCTCGGTTTTAGTCATTTAACTAACGTTTTTTTCATTCTTTATTAAATGGGAGCATACCCTAGACATATTGAATTCCAATGGTCGTTCAAAATCGATTTTGAAATTGCTTGCATTGAAACCGGATTGTTTTCTAAAACTTGAGATCGAGAGGGTTCTAGATATTATCAAATACATATGTTTTTCTCAAAACTGATTGCGGTGTCATTGGCGGTTGTGATGGTGGTGGTTGTTTCATGATAAGGGTGGTGAGGACGATGGGCCGCATATGGTTTTGAGATGACATGGCGAGTACTTCATTCACCTTGTCGGTTGCTTCGATTTTTTTTCAACGAGTCTTAAATATTTTGGTGTAATTGGATTGACTTTGCCGGAAAATGTAAATCGTAATATACATTAAACAGTCCGGAGATGCGGATGCATGCTTGTTTGTGTTTGATGTTAGGACGAAATCCCTAACTAACGGGGGCTGAGGACAACAGCCCTGACTGGGGTCAAACCAACCAAAATAGGCAGATTTTAATAAAAATTCGAAACTATTGGTATATTGAAAATTCATTAAAAAATGAATTTTCGGATTTTGATGCATTAACATTATAAGTCAAATTTGTGGAAATTCCTCAATAGTTAGGTGGTATGGCTATCAGATAATCCAAGTTATAAACTCGGAAATTCCCTAACAGTCTGGTGGTGCAATGGCGGCTATTCAAGTGAAGTGAGATGGACAATGTAATTTGGAGTTTAAGTTTGGGGATGATTGAGATTTGAGGGCGAATGAGGGGTTTTATTTTTGACATATATAGCCCTTGTAATTATTTTAGTTGAAACGTAATATTAAATTATGTTACAAATGATAACTCTTCAAGGGATAAAAATACTAAAATTGTCATCAGATGCAGTGCAAATGAGATAACTTAACTGGAAAACTTAAATCTTTTAGTGTAAATGACTAAAACCAAGAGAATATCCAAATAAAGAATAATGATTGAAGTCGTTTTAAAAAAGAACTTAGTCCATAATTCGGGATGTTCATAAAAATAAAAGTTGTAATTCAGTCTTATGTTTAAATAACAAATCAAATTTCGCAACTAATTTGCACGTATTTCATTTCCACGAATGATATTTGTTTTAAATACAATTATTTTTTTCTGAATGATAAAAATATAACAGAAAACTAGTTATTATAGCTTTAAAACAAACATCATTAACAAAAAATGTTATAACGTTCTTCAAAAGTCAATTTAAACGGAAACAATCGATGAAGGCGGATGCTCTATTTATTAATGGACAATGGAGTGTGTTGACCTAAGTACCAATTAGACTATTATTGGGAACTGGGTTTAGTCACAGATTAGCCTCATAGCCAGCTGATATGTCCCGTTTATGAACAGGGTCTGCATGTTTCTTTCATGTTCAAACTTTTTTATAAATAAAACCGTACTGTTATATTTTTTTTAAAGTTAAAAATTGTAACTTTCATGAACAAACAAAGTTATATATAATAGTTTGGTTGTAAACTTAGGTTGTTTGAAAAACATAGGTTGCAACTGTGGACAAAAATGAATTTTCAATTTTTTTAGTTCAAATTTTCAATAGTTTGGAGCCCTCTACCCTCCTGTTGCGGCCCAATTAATCTAACGTTGAAGCCCATCTTGGCCCATCTAGACTTTTAAAACACGGGTAACACGCCGGTGTTTTTATGTTTTAAGACGATTGCTAGTAGAATTAGTTTTGAGACTTTGAGCGCCATTCACTAATTCTTTTGGACCAATTAATAAAACAATTGCTACTATTCTCTCTAGTTGAACTCCACCAGATTAATTCCATCTTATTAATTCACCTTCATTTAAAATAAAATCACTTGAATTAATTTACTCCACCAATTAAGTTTGATTGTTTGAATCATCGGTATGCATTTTCTCATCAAAAAAGTAAATAGACTAAAGTTTGTGCATGTTGCATGAGTCGTTTGTGCACTATTTTTATTTTTAAGTGCAAGGAGCATATATCATATATGAATCAAGCAAGGCATAGCAGAAACTTAGGAGATGGGTGGGTGGGGGGGGGATGATCCAATAACCAAAATGAATTATATATACATTAAAAAGTTAATTTAAAAAGGTTTTACTTTTTCAATATTAGCAAATAAAAATCTAGGATTTTGCGCAACAACACTATTAAAACGCATAGTTTTAATATTTCAACTTCGGTCACTAAAGTTTTATACTTTTACATCTCAAAACTTTTCGCCTTTCATCATTCTCCATAAAAAAATTGGACTTTTAACTTTGGCAACCAAACTATATTCTTAATTAAAAGGCAACATGAAAACTTTTAACTTTCAATTTTAACCACCAAACTTTTATAGTTTTACTGATCAAGACTTTTCATCTTTTAACTTTGGGCATAAAACTCTAAAACTTTGACTTTTACACGTCAGGCTTTTCACCTTTCAACTTTGGCCACAAAACATTAGTATTTTTAGGAATGCTAAAATAGACATCTTACCTACATTGTTACAATATTGAATGTCGTTGCCGAACTAATACTGACCGAGTTCTTGCTGTGCCCCCACCGCAACGCGGGGTTTAAGGGTTTCTGGTTCCTGTCATGTCACTATCACCATGTGCGGGTTTAAGGGTTTACGGTTAGATAACCGGAGACAACGTTAGGATCTCTTCACGAATCAAGTTTGAGCTGCGGCAAGACGTAGAGTCTTTAACTTGCTTTGATTTAGGAAGTAGATCTTTAGTTTTGCAATTATTAGTACTCTTTTTAACATTAACCGAATAAAAACAATATCAAAATACATTATAATGAGTAGACATTAAAAACATACCCGTTTAAAAAAATCATTAAAAAGTATATTCATATTTAAACTTTTTAAAAACAATCATGAGGTTACAATACCTCATAAACCGGCCAGTATCAGAAAATCTTAGCTTCAAACCCAAGTTATATCTCTCACTTTTAACACCGTCTAACTAGTAAATATGTTACAGAATAACTATTGATATTTCAATGTCAAAATACTACACTATAATGAGTAATCATTGATATATATTTTCATAAACAATCATTAGGTTATAATACCTTATAAACCGGCTAGTATCAGAATACCGTAGCTTCAAACCCAAGTTGCATATCTCACTTTTAACACCAATTAAGTTTCTTACAGAATAACTACTTTGTATCTTTTAAGCACTTTGTATTTTATTTTTTTTTTATAATAAACAAAAATGCATTCTCAAATAACATGTTTTCTTTACTTTCTCTCTTTTAAATATCTTCTTACCTCCTATCAAGGCTTTCTCTGTTCTGACCTTTCTTTCGTTAACTTATCGACTCCGTTATGCAAGAAAAGAAAAAAAAAGGTGTTTAATGAAATAATCATGTCGGTTGATGGTGCATTTGGAAGACGAGAAACGAAGCCATCTTTCCCAACAAGATTTGGTCGCCTCCGGGGTGGTGAAGAATGTCCAACAGTTAGGGTATCTTTGGATAAAAATAGATCTTTTTTCAACCTTTTGCCATTAACCAACTAGTGTAAATTTAATTTCTAATTGGTTGTTTGTTGGTTCGAGCCTCTAGCAGCTTGCTAATTTGTTCAGTTTTTAATAAAAAAGTAGCCGTTCATAAAAAAATAAAAAAAAACCTTATGCATAAATTTTAATGTTGTTTGGTATTCATCTATATGCTTGATTGCAAACTTTTTACAAAGTAAATAATTCAAAAAACAAGCACATCACCAATTAACCAGAGAAGTAACTACCATCAAAAAGTTCTTTCATCAAGCCATTAGTATAACCGTATTTACATCTATATCCAAAATTTCATAGCCAAAATTAAAAAATAAAAAAAATCTAGTTTCTAAACTTCATCATAGAAACCGCTACCCTCATCTAACCGTGACCCAACCACTTGAAACAGACCAATCAGGCACCTCCACCTCCACCATCACCAACTGCTGCAACCGACCCGCAGCCGACACCCGTGTCTTCGCTTCATTCCAAGAATCCAATTCAAATTCCAATTTCAATTTCGAAGACCAAAAAGGCGTCACCGAAACCACTTGCTCTGTATCCATCTCCCAATCTGGAAAATCAAAGGGATTTCTCGGAGAGCTTAAACTAACCCGATCCTCACCGTCGATAAACGGATGCTTCAGAAGCATCTCAGCCGTCCATCTTTCACTCGTCTCTTTTACAAAACATTTACCCAAAAAATCTTTTCCCGCGTCCGATAATTTCCCGGGAATTTCTGGGGTTTCCGCGCCAACGCCAATTTTCATCAAAAGCGAACCAAAGTCAGAACACGTCCACGCTGGCTTACCCGTCAACATCTCGGACACCAAACACCCAACTGCCCAAACATCCGACGCTTGTTCTTGTTCCCCACCGACAACCGTCTCCGGCGCCATATAAAGCGGCGTACCTCGTACCTCGTATCCCGAACTACACCCCTCAGCCGCCTTTTTTGCCAACCCGAAATCCGCAATTTTAACGGTGTCATCGGAACATAGTAAAACATTCTGAAGCTTAATATCACAATGAACAAACCCTTTCTGATGAATAAACTGAAGCCCTTTTAATACCGACCTCGTATACATCCGAACATTGGATTCCGAAAACCTTAAATTCTCCGAACTCTTCAATTTATCGGCTAACGATCCACCGGAAGCGTACTCCAACGCGACATTATACAACCTCTCACCGTTTTCGACGGTGTAACATTCTCCGTAACAGTTAATAATCTCCGAACAGTCTTTAAACTCATCCAACATCATAAACTCGTTCTTTAAAGAAGCCGAATGAGACACCGCACAAGACTTGACCGCCATTAATGGCGGATAGCTTGAATTATGAGTTGTGGGTTTTGCTAGGCTGACCTTTGCAAAGCTTCCATGGCCGATTGTTTGACCTCTAACAAACTCCATCGGCGTATGCATAATATTGTTTTCTTCGGTTGATTGATGATGGTTGTAAATAGTGAATGAATTGGGGAACAAGTAATAAAGAATTGGGTATATATAGGAGTTGTAATAATAATAATAATAATAATAATAATAATAATAATAATAAGTTTGGATCAATTATATGAAATTGAAATTTAAAATTTGGAAACAGAAAGAGCGCGTGATTGTTATGGGAAGCGTGGGTGATATTATTTTTTTCCGCACTTAAAAAATATCTTTAATTTCTTTGATGGCAAAAGATACACCGTGTCGAAGGATGTTAGCCGAGTATAATTAATAATCATTAAAAGATCTTAATTTCCTAAATTGGGTTAGGTTTAAACAAGAAGTATGGTTTTCTTAAAAAGGCTCGGAAGAAGGGCATTTTGGTCAACACCTAACATCTAACAAAACCCACCCACCTCCTTCCCCTCAAAAGAAAAACCCCTTCAAACCTTCATCTACCTCCGGCCGTCCCCCTTCTTCAGCCTCCGGCAATCTCCACTGTGCAAGGCTTTGCTCCGCCACTCCTTTATCACCGCGTCTCCGACACCAGCAACCTCCGCCTCTGCCACCCATCGATGTCATGAATCCGATTTTCCGACGAGTGTAACCACGTCAATATAAATCTGGTTATAGCAAAATTGATGATTCAGACTATTTTTATGATTAAATTGAAGATATGTTTGATTCTCCGGATTCAACCCCAGTTTTTTTTTTCCGGTTAGAACAGTTTTCCGACGAAGTCGAACAGTGGTGGCCGTGGTGGTGGTAAACGTGGTTAAGCGGCGGATACGAGAGGTTATGGACTTATGGTGATGAATGGTGGTAGCAGCGGGGTTGTTGACATGGTGATGATTGTTGATGACGATGATGTGAGATAGGACTGTGCTTTGTTCTATATTTAAAACACAATAAGATTAAAAATAATAACACTATTCTAAAAGCCTAAAACACAATTTTATACTTAGCCTCTAAAACACAATATGAGTTATATTGAACATCAATTATGTTTTTCATCATGAAAAAACACAATTGTGGTAATGAAAAAAACAAAAATAACACACTGGAAAAACAAGACCATGTTTAACACAATAGAAGAAAACAATATCTTAAAACACAATGAGAGTAATTATGATAAAACACAATGAGAGTAATCTTAAAACACAAAATTTTTTATTTAAAAAACAATATCTTAATAGAGAAAACATTATACTAAAACACAATGAATAAACACATTTTTTGTAATGAAAAAAAAAAAAACACAATAAAAAAAACAATGTTATAACACAATGAACAAAAAACACAATAGCCAACACCTATAGTACAATGCATAAAAACCCACTAATTTTTTTTATTTTTATATAGCAATATGATACTCATATTAAAGATACAAAAACGCTCGCTATTATGATGGTTTTTTTTAAACAATGTTATATAAAAAAGTTATGAGCGTTTTAAAATAATGGGGAAATTAACATGTGACTTCCATGTACAGAGAGAAAGTCAATAATATGTGTTATTCCTTTTTTGCCCCTTCTCTTATTTTATCTATAGTTTTCTCTCAAACTAATCTTAGCCCTTCAAATCTAAATTCAATGAATAAGATTATTTCTTATCTTTCCTGCAAATACTATACTTCTTATTTTAACTTGACCCTTCCTAATTTAATTAATTTCGCATTTTAGTTTTTTATTTCGAAATATTATATTTTTGATATTTTATTTGAAGTAGAAATATGTGTTAATGTAATCTATATATTATGATTTATGTTTAATACAATTGGAAATCAAAATGCATTATTTGGATAGAGGCAAGTTAAATACATGAACTTTAACTAAGCGTTCAGGATTAAATACAAATATTTTTAACAAACCAATTTATTGTTATTATTAGTTTTGTTTTTATAAGTGTTTGCTATTATTTTTTGTTCATATTTGTTAATTTCCGATTATAAGACGTTATAAGTATATGTTGATTTACGTTTTGTTGTTATTATTAGTTTTTTTTTATGCTGTTATAAGTATTTACTGTTATTATTTTGTTGCTAATTTTGATTCCTTTGTTGTCATTATTAGGGTTTTTTCTTTACTATTATAAAACATTGAATATGTAGATTGGTATTGTTCCCACCTTCTCACGTTAAGACCATTTCATACATGAACATTCCCCTTAATTAAGATAATTTGATAAATGATAAACGTGTAAACATCTTTTCTTTTATTTTATATTTTGATATAAAACGGTTATATAATTGTTTGCTTCACTTCGTCGTCATCGTCGTCGTCGTCGTCATCTCAACCGTCAATCACCATGTACACATGAACTGTGTAATTTTTGCATTCCCTACTTATCATGCTTCAAATATAAGTAGAAATTTAGGAGAAAAATATTAGATGTGTGTATTTATTAAAAATATATAGTCTTTAACTTATTTTTTAGGGGCATTTACATATTTCCCCTTCCTAAACTTTGAAATTATATATTTTTTCAAACCATGCTTAAAGAGCATTGTACATTTTGCATTAAAAACTTGTATTTTGAGAAAATATGTAATTTACATAGTTTAGGAAGGGAAAATATGTAAAAATCCCCATTTTATAAAAAGAAAAGATATTGAAATATTTATCGAATCAAATTTGATAGAGGCATATATGCTTTTTAAAGAAAAGTACTCAGGTTTTAAACCTTGGTAATAGAATATATTTTTTGTGTAAAGATTATTAGAGGTGTAACATTTGTTTTAGAAAAATGACGTAAGAAATTATAGTGGTACTAAATGATTTATTTATGAATGCAAGAACATGGTTCAGACCTCAAAGTATCTTCGTGGGATCTCCAAGGGAACATTTCCCATTTGTCATAAACAAATCTCATCATGGTTTATAATTGTATTTGTTTTTTGTTTGTTTTTTTTTCCTCTTTTATTTTGATGCTATTTGTCTCTTTCAACAAAAGAAATTAGAATCTCCAAATGGAAATTATTCCTTGTAAACCCATGTATATTTTAGAGATCGAATTACCTTAAATTGATTTTTCTTAATTAACGATTGTCTTTGTTCACACGAAAATCGTAGAATGCATATGCGACACAAGTTGTTAGTTTTCCGAATATGTCGGGGCATTGTCGTTTAAGCATCACAAAGGGTGTGTAATGTTTAGTTTATGCATTGTTGAGTATATGCCGTAGTTTGATTTTATTTCACGTTTTGTTTATTTTGAGATGTAACACGAAGTTCCTCTCCTCTCGTATTATATCATCAATTATTTATCTTATATAAATACATCTTTTTTTTTTACCGGTTATCAGTTGTAATCCCATTTATCACAATTTTTTTCACTAAACTATGATATTATACATATTAAACCATGTCATAAATTATGTTCGTCATGAGTTATGTCGCAGTTTTTTGCAACAGTTTATCCATTTTGTGTCCTTGTAAGGTTACACAGGGTTTAAGGTTTATTTGCAACATTAGCAATTGCTTTAGTGCTTATAAACCCCGCAACAGATTTTCCGTAGAAATTTGACTGAAGCGAGAACATTCCTTATTATTCCTTATATTGTGAAAATTTTCCCATGCCACTAATACTATATTTTGTCCATGTTGGATTTATTGTAAGGTTTAGTCATTGAATCGACTTTAGATATCGCATAGAATTAATACACTAGATCAATTATCTTACTCAAAATATGTTCTTTCGAGTTTAAAGAATGAGGAACAATATTGAAGGATAAGAACTAGTAGAATACTCCGTGCATTTATGCAAAAATTCGATTGAGCGAGGGAATTTGGATATGAATCAAACATAAAATAATGTTTATAATAATATCATACCTAATAAAATAAAGATAGAAACATAGAGTTGCGAGTAACTGCTTCGGTATCGACAGGGAATCTGCCTTACGTAACTTAGGATAGTAAAATCGTGATATTCCTAAAAGGATGTATCGCGACATGTGTTTTACAGTGATCAGAAACTATAAATACGAATACGATGCCGGTCTCAGTTATACTGACAAGTGCTATGATGTTCGATTGGTATGTTTTGGTTTGTCACAATTCACTCACGGCAATGCCACTTGGTATCGTTTACGTTATTAAAAAGATGATTTATTTCAAACACATCTCCATTTTTATAAATTTTATATTAAAACATTATGGTTTTATCACTACCGCGTATTTAGTTTTTTTTTAACTAACAAACGTTAATTACTATTGAAAATAAAACTATTGAAAAATTAAATGAATAATTGATGTATATTGTTTATAATATAAGGGGTGAAATTAAAACAAAATGAAACAATAATGTCAAGTTTTATCTACTCTTCGATGAACGAAGTATCTTTTGAGACAATCGTTATTTGGTTTATTATGGCTTAAGCTAGATACTCTAATTGCAGAAAAGAAAGGAAAAATTTCATACAATAGTAACCAACTTTTAAAAGTGATCCAATTAGATCACTGATGTATATTTTTTCAAAATTGGCTCACTAAATCTTCAAATAAAGTCTTACCGATTTTTTTGTGCGTCAAGAAAAAAATGGAGGATAAGATGTGTGAGCCGGAATTTGCAATATATGTAGCTAAATTTAAAAAAAATTAAAAAACGTTAATTATATAAAAATTTAAAAATAAAAAATAAAATTAACGTCGCCATTCAGCATCAACTTCAAAAAAAAAAGATAAAAAGATCTCCTATGTGAAACAAAAAAGAAAAAAAGCTAAAAAAAGATGTTAAAACATTTAATTTAATCAAACATGAAAGTAGAGTGACTTAATTGGAACACTTTTTAAAGTTAAGTGACTTAATTGAAACACTTTTAAAAGTTGGTTAGTATTCTATGAAATTACCCTGAAAAGAAAAACTAAATTATGAATAATATGGATCTAAAAATTTGTTGAATTCTTTATGTTTCATGACAACTATATTTATGAAGGTTATTTATACTATTACAACTAGCTATAGCAAATTAACAATAATAATTGTATATAACAAAATACTCATGTTGTCAAATGTCAAATAAGACAAAGAATGCATAGTGGTGCCCTAGATGATTGGGTATGATTAAAAGAATAAAGATTGAAAAGTTATAAAGTCAAGGATGCTCGGAGTATGTATGACGTTTTTTTTCGAACGTCAAATTACAATAAAACAGCTAGCAAGAAGCTAGAAACCGAACAAAAGAAAACAAGAGTAAACATTACAACATAAAATTACACCAATTTTTCCACAGTAAATTTTTGAAAGACGAACGATTTTTTATCTAAAGAAATTCCAACGATTTAATATCTTCCACAGTTTTGGTGAAACAAACCGGCTTATTTGTAAAGATGACTTCGTTTCTAGTCTTCCAAATGCACCAACACGCTGTGAGAATGATCCCGTATAAAACCTTGTTTTTCTGAGTCCCAAGATTGCTAATTTCATAATAACGTAGCAAGTCGCGCATCGAAAAAGCATAGATGGGAGGAATGTGACACCAATTGCTAACAAATTGCCAAACTAGTGTGGCAAAATAACAAGAAGTGAGGAGATGATCACTCGTTTCTTCGTATTCTCCACATAATCTACAAGTCACCGAACCCACCTCAATGTCTCTTTTGGATAAAGCCACGAGGGTCGATAGTCTATCCATTTCCGCCTTCCAAGCGTGAATGTTTACTTTTTTAGGCACCCAACTATTCCACTTAAAAATAAACGAAACACCCAAATTTGAGTAATAGATAAGTAAAACATGTATGGGAAGATGAGATGCACGCAATATGGACGAACACAAGAACCCATACATTGCATAGCCGTACAAATAAAAAGTCTTAATTATTAAGTTAATTGAGGTTATGTGTAGTGGAAGACTATAAAATGGAGGTGATTTTCGACACGTGACGTCACATTAACAGAAGGATGATTTTCATTTTATAGGTGTAGTGGTGTTAAGCCTCATCACACACACACACACACACACACATATATATATGATCAGGATCATGTGAGAACTTTTTGAGAATGTAGAACCATGAGAACCATTTTAGACCACAAAAAACCCAAAAATAAAAAACAATTATAAAATAGAAAAAACACAAGAATAAAAAAATTAAAAAAACAAAATTCTTATTTATCATCCCGGTTTCATAAAAAAAATATCGGTTTAGCTAAATTATACATATATGTATAATATGTACACACATGTTTTTATACACATATATATAATTTAAGGTAAATGATAATTTATATATGCGTACATTACATAACTAGAGATTAAATGAAATTATACACATGTGTATAGGTATAATACGAATTAAATTCTTTTTTTATTTAACCGAAATGAAATATAAAAATTTTGGTTTTTTTACTTTTTTAAAATTTTCGTTTTTTTTTGTTTTATAATTTTTTAGAATCATTTTTTAGTGGTCGAAAATGATTCTCAAAGTTCTCAATTTACAAAGGGTTCTCTTAGGATCCTTACCATATATATATATATATATATTACACACACATACTAATATAATAATAATATCCAAACAAAAACACTAAGCGACAAATCTATGTCCCCCCCCTCACCCGCCCACAACTTATCGCCCACTTATCGGGGGGGGGGGGGGGATGTTCTCGCCACATATCACCCAATTTTTGGAATTTGTCGCCCCACTATACTTAGACTAAGATGCGTATCACAAGACTTCTGATTTCAGACATAGTAAAAGAGGATATGCACCACAACGTCATGCCCAAGCCCCAAAGAGGGCCTTCAATCCTTTATGCATTTAATCAACATTATATACAAATGCAATTAATATTCTAAAGTTCTATTTAAGTTTTGTGTTTATATGTCTTAATCTTAAAAATGTCTACATAGTTCGTAACCCGAATCCCGTTGAAGAAATCTCGTCAAATTGTAAACGAGTTGAGTTGAGCTAGTCAGCTAGGATTACTAATTAACAAATCGATCCTTGAGCCAAGGTTGGATTGCTCGTTGCTTGTGTAAGTTAGCACCAACTTTATTATTTTAGGCCAAATCAAAAGCATTCAATCTTTTAAGCAAAAGTCCTCTTCGTTATCCTGTTTATTTCACATCAATACCATTTCTTTTTTTAACTTCTAAAATTCATCCGAGCTAAGAAAAACTGAGCCGGTTTTAATAGAATCATGTAAATCAGCGTAACAACCATGCGTTATTCTTTCTGCAATTTATACAGGAAAAGATAAACTAACGGTACTGAGGACGCACCCTTCGGGTTATCATTGGTATCATCTCCAACATCTCCATAAGTGCCCATAGCAAATCCACAAAGGACATCCTCAAAAGAATCGGTTTCGTCAACCCGAATCTCCAAAGACGAATGAGTGATTGTGCGGGTGATTGGTTGGACACCTTCAGGTAGTTTGGTGTAGAATTATAGATGGAAAACCAACTGTACCAATTTGACAAACTTTTGGGTATTTTAGTAAAAAAAAATTAGGTGTCTCAATGAAGCAACATGATTTTTAAGGTTTTAATGATATTGCATAATTGTTCATTTAAACAGAAACGGATGACCAATTGAATGTACTGCACTTTGGTTTTCTACATTTTATGCCAACTGATATCAAAAACAGGTTTTGTATGTTAGTCTAATTACGTAGCACGTGTTCTCACGATTGGACAGCATGCCATTACTGTCATTATAAAATATCACCCACAAAAACATTACAATACTTTCATAAAAACAAAAAAGCAGCTAAAATGACGTGCAAATCGTCATGTTTCACGTGAAAATAAAATAAAGAATTGTCAATTCATCACTTAACTAACGAGTAACACCCATGACCACTTATTGTTGCTACCACTACCTAACAGGCTAACATTGATCACCATCCCATCTACCACCGTCAAAACTCAAAACCATTGTTTTCGCCATCGTCACCGGTGGCACAATCTCCATCGCTGCCTCCACACCGTCATTGTCATCGCCTCTGTTAGGGTCTCCATCATTGTGGCTAATACCCGTCGCAAAGTGTCAAACATAAATATACCATATGGAACTAATTTGTTACTGTCTCTTTATAAAACAACCCATCTCAAATCATGGTAATTTTTTAGTTCGATCAATTTGACCAAAATCAAACTAATGCTTTTTAATATTGATTTCATTCTAACTTGAACTCTTTTTGGCCCGACACCTAGTACGCCTTATAAACCTGGCATAACTCATATGACTCACAATCAAGCTTAGTTAGTTTATTAATAAGTTATGACACATAGTTAAAGTAAGATTAATATTTATATTGATCTAAGTATTAAATGGCTCTCACGATTATTTTTACTTAATTATAATGATCAAAATATTAATATCCTATGGCAGTAATTATTCGATGAGACATAATTATACTTATTATCATAACTTATAGTTTCCCTTATATATATATATATATATATATATATATATAGAAAATATAAAAGAGAGATTAACACCTGAAATAACCTTAGCTATTACATCACCATTAGTGAACCCCCCCCCCCCTCTCTCTCTCTCTACAAACTGTGAACTAAACATCTCACCTCATCTCCATCATAATCATACACTCTAAACGGGAACCCCACATCATTAAGATCGCGGCGAGTTCCATAACCACTTACACCATATTCATAGATACACGATTCTAATCACAGACTTGATCAACATATAAATTGTTAATAGTTATAGTCACCATACGAATTTTATTGTGTACAATTTATGCATCCCTCAAATGAATTATAGTAACAGTAAGCGTTATCAAAAGTATTTTTAATATGCTAATAATTTTTAGAATATGTAACACGTGATAGGACATACTATACTATAATAATTAAATGGCTGACAAATCCAGCTTAAATAAACCATATCTTAACAAAATCTATTTAATGAAGACCACACTTTCTTTCACACTGAAATAATCATATAATTATTATGTTGTTTTTAAAGTACTATAAAGAAAAAAAAGATATTGGATTTTAATAATCAAAACTTTGGTCTTTTGGCCGTCATTAATCTAACTTAAGAAAATTTCCTGTGTTAATCCTAATTTTCATCTTATAGGCCTCCACTAAGCCTTTTCCTAACTGAGACCCGGTTAATTTTTAGACAAAATATGTCATTTCTCTCCGTCTAGAGGTGCAAATGAGCCGAGACGAGCTCGAGCTCGGATCACTTCTGTATTTATTTCTAAAGCTCGAGTTTGGCTCATGAGTGATTTTTCAAGCTCGATGTCAACTCGTTTACTATTTATTAATCAATTTTCATATATTAATAATAAAAAATTATATAAAAACAGTATTATATAATATGTTTTAAAGTTTATTTAACTTTTCATTTGTCCTTCTCAAGTTGGAGAAATGACAATTTTTTGCCCTAAAATTAACCAGGTTAGTCTATGTTAGGAAAAAGCTCGGTGGACATCAATAGAATGAAAGTTGGGATTAACCTAGGGAATTTTTTAAGTTAGGATTAATACCAGCAAATAGACCAAAATTTGAATTATTAAAATCCTACATTCCTAAAGAAAATGTAAAATACAAAGAAAATCAATGATATCTGGTTGCTTATTTGATCACCAAATATAAATTTGATATATGCTTTATTAATTTCTTTATAAAGTTGCCGTTAAAAAATCTTTGTAAAGTTACCTTAATATTTAATAATGCTAAATAATTTCAATAAAATATATTTCTGTAAGCAGATTACACTATTACAGGGGAAGGAGTCGAATAGTGGTCACATTAACCAATCATATGCATGAGGGTGAGTGTAATGTCCATTTTGTAAGAATTGAACGTGAGCTGACTCATGTGCTTTATTATAATAATTTTGATTTGAATAGCTATATATAGCGGAATATACAAAATTATCAAGGTAAGACTTTTTAGTGTTTACCTGAAGAAAAACTAATCGGCCCCGGGCAGATTACGGATAATCTGGGGGTTAAATAGATGTTTCCCACGAGGGGTTAGACCCGGCAAAGATGGTTCTTTTGATAACCTGCAAAACAGATACCGTGAGCTCGTCACTGAGAAGGGGGGGTACCTCCTTGTGACCACCATCCGGCGTGAGAATCAGACTAGATTGCTCTTGAATATAAGTGTATATTAAGAGAATGACTAGAGCAGATATCAGGTAATATATCAAGATATGAGATATGAGATAAGATGATACAATTCCAAGGTGTTGGAGTATTTATAGCCGAAGGTAGGTTTCCAAGCAGGTACAGCCGGCTGAATAGTGTTCCTGTTCTGCCAACTGTGGGCTACGCACATGCCATGCTGGTGGTTGGTGGATAGACAGCGGCTGATAGTGACCAGGCCGGCTGTGTACTATTCCTGTTCCACCAACTGCAGGCCATGCACGTCCTCCGACAGGTTGGTGAGTAGGCAGCGGCTAATAGTGACATACAGTACAAGAGCGTGCTGCTCGTCATACTGTTGTCAGTGAGCTGTCGTATCCTTGGTCAGATCTTTTGTCCATACCTCGTCAGGTACAGTACAAAAGATCCTCTAGTATCGTACGGACTGGCTCATTTGGGCGGGAGTTCTCCCGGCTTTGTGCGGGAGTGTTCCCGGCTTGCTCACTCCTTCTTCAGGTGACATTACTGAATTATTTAAGAGTTAAGTGCCTTGTGCGTGTAGCTTTGCTGCGCAGGTAGCCTTCCCTGATGGCTTGTATCCGCAGCTGCGGGAACAGGCGGAGTACTTCACCATTGGGAGGCTTTTCCTGCGGGAACAGCTTGCGTACTGCGCGTAAGGACGTCACGTCTCTGAGCATGGTGGGTCCTGCGGGCCCAGTTGGTTTCTACGCAGACGTCCCTCTTCAAGGGGTTGCGAGTTTAGCCTTTGCGCAGACGTCCCTGTTGAAGGTGAGTCTTGCGGGTTCAACTGCGCAGACGTCCCTCTTTGAGGTGAGTCTTGCGGGTCCAACTGGGCTCTGCTGGGACCTACCTCTTCAAGTCCCCCCAGTCCAATGTTCTTCTCATGAATTGTTAATAAGTGAGGTGAACTTTTGGACTTAGGCAAAGGGTTTTGAAAAGGGTTTAGTTTTAAGGTTTTCCATGGGGATTCTTCCCGCGGAAGTCCTAATGTCACGTGCAGAAATTCCCGACTTTTCTGCTTGATCTTTGGGTGTGATGCGGGTAGGTCTGTAACCTCCTCGCAAGTCAGGAGCGTTGAGTTCCACTTGTGTAGATTCTCCATGAGGTTTTGGTAGTTTTGAACATAGTGATCAATTATGTTTAAACAACCAATTCCATCTTGGAGCTTCAAACAATCTAGTTCTCGACGTTCCCGCTATGCGGGGATGTTATTCCCGTTTCCGCAAGCATGGCCCAGAAGATCATTCTTGGTTTCAATTCCCTGCGGAGTGCTAGGTATGTGAAGGGTTTCGCCTTGACACTGTACCCGCACTCGTCTTATAGTTACTTTACTTCCAAGGTATTACTGGCTTCAATTCCCTGCGGGTGCCTAGTATGTGAAGGGTTTTGCCTTGACACTGTACTCGCACCCGTCTTATGGTTACTTGGTTGCCGAGGTATTCTTGGCTTTAATTCCCTGCGGGTGCTAAGTATGTGAAGGGTTTTGCCTTAACACTGTACCCGCACCTGTCTTATAGTTACTTGGTTGCCAAGGTAAGGGGTATATTCCCGCTTACTTTTGAATCTTTTTGAATCTTTTGAAATTCGAAGAGTTGGTGAAAGGATAAGAACAGTCCAAACTGTTGAAACGTCGTTCGACGGTTTCCTCTGACAGTGTCAGGACGTGCAGGAAGTTATGGCGACGTGACAGTACATGGTCATTCCAGACGCTTTTTCAGGCGCGTGGGCGCGATTTTTTGGGCGCGTGGGTGCGGATTTTACGGCGCGCGTCCCGTCAACAGTTGTTGCCAGCTTGCTTTTTCCACGTGTCATAGTTTCATTGCACCAGCTCTTTTCTCTCTCCTCCGCATTAAATTCATCGCATTCATTGCGATGAGTATATAAAGGGGGAGAGGGTCCTTTGTAATCCACACTTTCACTTCTCTCTTCTCCTTCTAAGCGATTTCCGGCGAATATTCTCTGTCGAGCATTCTCCTGAAATCATTCTTTACCTCCAAAACATGTCTTCTACTCACGATTTTGAGGCTACTGCCGAGGAGTCTGACGTGTTCGTCGAGAATCCGTCGTCCACTTCCGATAAGGATGACAAGAGTACTGCTGGCGAGTGCCAGTGTGCTCTTCCGGCCTACCTCTATCAGTACGTCGTCCGGAAGTTCATGCTCGAGCCGTTCGAGCCTGAGTTTCCGGAGCCACACCAGACGGTGTACGATGCCCCCAAGGGCAAGATAGGGGTGTACGCTGCATTCTTCGTTTATGGGAATCTCAGGTTCCCATTGACGAAGTTTGTATACCGTGTCTTGGAAAGGCACGGTGTGCATCTGACGGAGGTACACCCGATGACGATCGCCAAGATCCGCCACTTTGAGTGGGTGTGCCTCATTCTGGGCGTGGAGCCCCACGTTGATCGGTTGATGACCTTCTACTCCTGGAGGTGCATCCAGGGGTGGTACACCTTGGTCAATCGGATCAAGAGTTTGAAGATCTGCGCTACCGAGCGCAGTCTTCGGTCGTGGAAGCGGGAGTTTTTTATATCTCCGCTCGCGTCATCCCCCTTGCGATGACGTTTAAGAATGGGAGAGCACTCCCCGCCCTTCACGCCCTCAACCACCAGGAGGCGGAATGGTTCGCCAAGATCTCCCGGATCCAGACTCCGGTGTACCGCTTTGCGGAGTCCGGGATGGTGATGCTCGGGATGAGCCGGGTGTGGAAGGAGGCGTCCCAGATTCCCATCGTCCTCGAATACGGTTTGAACTCTGTCCCTTACGGTATGCTTCATATTATCCGTTAATTTAAGGTTTTTGTTCTAACCGTTTTTTCTTTTTGTTTACAGAGGGAAACGACTTGCAGTCTGTAAGGCCCCGAACCCGGTAGCCCTACTTTAGCGTCGGATTTACTCATAAACACAGTCCTTCTAATCAGAGTTTATTAAAACTTTTCGCGGAATATAAAACATCAATCATTTGTTACAAAACATTAAATCTTTTCTTTGATACCATAACACAAAACTTTATATTTAAAACATCTTTACTTCTTTCTTCAGATGCCAGCCGTTCAATCCATGCCATGCGTCATCCTCTTGCTAGCTCTGTAATCGGCTCACCTGCGTGCATACTAAAAGTCAGCTACGCTGAGTGAGTTCTAGTTAATCAGGCAACATACAATCTATTCCCATATATTACTTCCCGTATCCGAAGACACATATTACTACCTTAACCTTGTATAAATATCCATAGGAGGATCGTCACGTAATATCTATTAAAAGGACCATTACCATTACCCTACCATATATGATTTCCATTGGAGGAACACTATACTATCCATAGAAGGGACACTTTACTATCCATAAAAGGAACACTATACCTTCCATAAAACCAACACTATACCTTCCATAAAAGGAACAATATACCTTCCATAAAAGGAACACTATACATTCCATAAAAGGAACACTATACTTTATTATTTAATATCCATGTAAGGAGCTAGTCACTTCCCTTGACGATACGTGCAATATCCGAAGATCGTTCACGTACCGTCAAGCAATCAATCGTATCGATCACATATACCATACACGGCATACACATAAAATTATATCCTTTCGTTCATACTTTCTTACTTTCTTTTGTATTATCTTACTTTCATATCTTACGTTATAAAGAGCATTACGCCCTACATTCCTCGAGTATTACTAGGGCTCGGTACCCTCTTCGTAACCATACAACCATACGTTATCATTTCTTTCTTCTATTATCTCTATCATGTTCATACACATAAACATACATAACATACTTACCTTATTCTTAGCGCTGCAACCTGACAGTACGTGCAATATCCGAAGATCGTTCACGTACCATCAAGCAATCATTCATATATTTCACATTATCCATATAAGGCATACACTTATCTCTTAGGATAAGTGTATTAACAAACATATTGAGTATGCACACAGCCCCGAAAACGTAACACATAAATGGGGCTAGAAACTCACCTGAATTCTGCTTCTTTTCCTGATAGCTGTAAATCCCTTCTTTAACTGAGCTCGGCTGACTGTACAAGTTACACGTATCAATACTCGTCTGATCTAATCTGGTGGCCTAGTATTAGCTTACTTTAACTTATCGCTTTATAATTTATTTTCTAATCAAACCTAGCTCTAGGCGAAGTTAACCTTAGGCGAACTTAGCTGTAGGCGAAGTTACCAGCTAGGCGAACTTAGCTTTACAGCGAAGTTGCCATCAGGCGAACTTGGCTTCAGGCGAAGTTATCATCAGGCGAACTTGGCCTCAGGCGAAGTTACCAGTTAGGCGAACTTAACTTTACAGCGAAGTTGCCATTAGGCGAATTTAGCTTGCAGGCGAAGTTCATCAGGCGAACTTAGCTTGCAGGCGAAGTTCATCGCGTTGAAGGCGAAGTTGCCCAGATGCAGGCGAAGTTACCCAGACAGCCGCTGTTCGGTTTCTTTCCAGCATTTTGAGCGTTTTTAACACCCTTACTATGGTTCAATATCACCCACTACGCTTCCCGACCATCTTCGGTCGCTTATACACTAAAAAGCTTGGATCTTTAAACCTTAAAGGTCAAGAATCATACCTTTTTGAGCTTGTTTGGATCTTGTTTAACTTGCTAGCACACTAATCGCTCTCTCTCGGTCCTGCCCGATTCTTCCCTTGGCTCGGTCGGCCGGCGGTATGTGTGCGGTGTGTGTGTGTTTAGGGAGTTTGGTGAAAATGAAAGATATTTTGGGTTTAGGGGATATTTATACCCCTGAAATCTCATGGACCTAAGGCCCATTCTCATTTAACCCATCTCTATTAATCCAAGTCCATAACCCACGTCCATTACCCGACACTAGCCCGACCCATACCAACCTCTATTCTTTTATTTATTTCCTGATAACCCGAGTAACTTTCCCTCTATTATTAAGTAATATAATTAATATTATTTTGGGATTTTCGGATGTTACAAGTCTTCCCTCCTTAAAGAGGTTTCGTCCCCGAAACCTAACTTATTCCCTATTCCCCGAAACCTAACTTATTCCCTATAAAAGGAAAACTTCTTATATTTACACGCTTTATTGAATCGCCTTCGTTTTCTGAGTTACCCTTCTTACCTCCGACTTTGCAGTCATCGAATGGTGGCCATGTGTATTAGCTATTTAAGGTAGCTTGTCCATGAGGCCCTCAATGTACCAAGTCTCGTTTCGATCTTTAAGAGGCTTCGTCTTATATCATATTAATGCTAAAGCCTAAGTCGACACTCTATCACAACACGTCAATTTATCATGACTAACATGCATTCAGACAATTCGTACCATAATTAATAAACACCAGTCTAAATTTCAACATAAAACAACACGCATCGAGTCATCAATAAGTTACACATAGATTTAATACTTATGGCTAGCATCTAGCCTTCTTGAATGTCTTCTCTAAGCATACGGAGGAATCTGTTAAACCTCAAGCACTCTTCTCTCCTTCATGTCCTCCCTTTGGCTTCTTGCAATCCCTTGCTAGGTGCCCACGTCCTCCACAGTTGTGACACCTATGGTAATCATTACATTCCCAAGAGGAATGTCCTGCTCTTCCACACCTGTAGCAAACACCTAATCCCTTTCTGCACTCTCCGGGGTGTCTCTTCCCACATTTTTCACAAGCAGTGAACCCCTTTTGCCTTGCCTTCTTTTTGCGTGGATCCACCTCATTGGCTTCCTCTGGTTCTGGGGTTGGGTTCTTTTTCTTCGGTTCCATCTTTTCCCCTTCACAGTTGGCAAGGTCCTCATAAATCATCTCGGCAAATTCCACGGCCGAGTCAAATGTTGCGGGCTTACTAGACTTAACCAAAGTGCGAACATTCCGTGGAAGTCCCCTTACGTAACACTTGATCCTTTTAGCTTCGGTGTTCACCATGTCAGGTACCAACCTAGACATGCGGTTGAATTCAGTAGTATACTCCCGTTGTGTCATCCCTCCCGCTTTCAAATTCAGAAACTTCATCTCCACTCTTTCAACTTCTGTATCAGCGCAAAACCTTTTCATCACCATGTCCTTTAGGTCATTCCAACTCATCGCCTTGATCTCTTCACGGGTCTTCCTCTGCTCCACACTCTCCCACCAATACATAGCCTCATCTTCAAAAGATTGAGTGGCATAACCGACAGCTTGGTCAGGACGGCACTCGCTAATGCGGATAACCTTATCCATGGCGGTTATCCACTGAAGAGTAGCGATTGCGTCTCCTAAACCAGTCAGCTTAGGCGGGTCACAACCTTTGAAAGACTTATAGTTGCAACCGCCTCGGCCCCTCTTCCTATCATCATCTTTCACAGACTTTACCTCACTCGAGTCACCCCTTTCCCTCTCGTCATCCTTTCTATTATTACCACCTGCCCCTTCAACGGTTCGTTCACGGCTTCCAGCAGATCCTTCGGGATTCAGGTTCTTCACAGCAGCAACTACAGCTTGAACAATGGCTGCTTGAACCCAGGGCTAAGTTGAACTTCTTCGTTGTTGTTCTGGTCTCCTCTAGCGGCGCTCCCTTCATCTTCGGTGTGGGAAGCTTCTTCTACCGAGGGTTGCCGGACAAGACGAGGCCTGCCACGACGTCCAGTGCGACCCCCAGTTCCCACAACTTCTCCAGCTCCTGCCATCAGTACTCTTAAAGGGACAACACAAACATCATCACTCAAGGAACTATTTAGTACAAGGATAGCAAGGCTAACAGGTAATAACAGTGGCCAGCTGTGACTAGCTGATCACGTTGCTTTCCGTGTCCTATTCGCTTCCCTTTATGAGTCTATTTGTGCTGGTTCTACTTAAGCAGTTAGTCAAATCAAACAATCAATTACTTCTATCCTTATCGTTCACGTATCTTTTCTTTCTCATTAACATATATCATTTAATCATACACCTTACCTTTACTGATTTTTGCTTGAGCGACACATGACATTCTTGAACTGGCATCTTCTTTCTTTTCTTACTTAAATCCCATTCTCTGTTCGAGTCTAAGCATGTAGGATGCTTAAATCTCTCGAACTTATGCTCTGATACCAACTTGTAAGGCCCCGAACCCGGTAGCCCTACTTTAGCGTCGGATTTACTCATAAACACAGTCCTTCTAATCAGAGTTTATTAAAACTTTTCGCGGAATATAAAACATCAATCATTTGTTACAAAACATTAAATCTTTTCTTTGATACCATAACACAAAACTGTATATTTAAAACATCTTTACTTCTTTCTTCAGATGCCAGCCGTTCAATCCATGCCATGCGTCATCCTCTTGCTAGCTCTGTAATCGGCTCACCTGCGTGCATACTAAAAGTCAGCTACGCTGAGTGAGTTCTAGTTAATCAGGCAACATACAATCTATTCCCATATATTACTTCCCGTATCCGAAGACACATATTACTACCTTAACCTTGTATAAATATCCATAGGAGGATCGTCACGAAATATCTATTAAAAGGACCATTACCATTACCCTACCATATATAATTTCCATTGGAGGAACACTATACTATCCATAGAAGGGACACTTTACTATCCATAAAAGGAACACTATACCTTCCATAAAAGGAACACTATACTTTATTATTTAATATCCATGTAAGGAGCTAGTCACTTCCCTTGACGATACGTGCAATATCCGAAGATCGTTCACGTACCGTCAAGCAATCAATCGTATCGATCACATATACCATACACGACATACACATAAAATTATATCCTTTCGTTCATACTTTCTTACTTTCTTTTGTATTATCTTACTTTCATATCTTACGTTATAAAGAGCATTACGCCCTACATTCCTCGAGTATTACTAGGGCTCGGTACCCTCTTCGTAACCATACAACCATACGTTATCATTTCTTTCTTCTATTATCTCTATCATGTTCATACACATAAACATACATAACATACTTACCTTATTCTTAGCGCTGCAACCTGACAGTACGTGCAATATCCGAAGATCGTTCACGTACCATCAAGCAATCATTCATATATTTCACATTATCCATATAAGGCATACACTTATCTCTTAGGATAAGTGTATTAACAAACATATTGAGTATGCACACAGCCCTGAAAACGTAACACATAAATGGGGCTAGAAACTCACCTGAATTCTGCTTCTTTTCCTGATAGCTGTAAATCCCTTCCTTAACTGAGCTCGGCTGACTGTACAAGTTACACGTATCAATACTCGTCTGATCTAATCTGGTGGCCTAGTATTAGCTTACTTTAACTTATCGCTTTATAATTTATTTTCTAATCAAACTTAGCTCTAGGCGAAGTTAACCTTAGGCGAACTTAGCTGTAGGCGAAGTTACCAGCTAGGCGAACTTAGCTTTACAGCGAAGTTGCCATCAGGCGAACTTGGCTTCAGGCGAAGTTATCATCAGGCGAACTTGGCCTCAGGCGAAGTTACCAGTTAGGCGAACTTAACTTTACAGCGAAGTTGCCATTAGGCGAACTTAGCTTGCAGGCGAAGTTCATCAGGCGAACTTCGCCTAGCTTGCAGGCGAAGTTCATCAGGCGAACTTAGCTTGCAGGCGAAGTTCATCGCGTTGAAGGCGAAGTTGCCCAGATGCAGGCGAAGTTACCCAGACAGCCGCTGTTCGGTTTCTTTCCAGCATTTTGAGCGTTTTTAACACCCTTGCTATGGTTCAATATCACCCACTACGCTTCCCGACCATCTTCGGTCGCTTATACACTAAAAAGCTTGGATCTTTAAACCTTAAAGGTCAAGAATCATACCTTCTTGAGCTTGTTTGGATCTTGTTTAACTTGCTAGCACACTAATCGCTCTCTCTCGGTCCTGCCCGATTCTTCCCTTGGCTCGGTCGGCCGGCGGTATGTGTGCGGTGTGTGTGTGTTTAGGGAATTTGGTGAAAATGAAAGATATTTTGGGTTTAGGGGATATTTATACCCCTGAAATCCCATGGACCTAAGGCCCATTCTCATTTAACCCATCTCTATTAATCCAAGTCCATAACCCACGTCCATTACCCGACACTAGCCCGACCCATACCAACCTCTATTCTTTTATTTATTTCCTGATAACCCGAGTAACTTTCCCTCTATTATTAAGTAATATAATTAATATTATTTTGGGATTTTCGGGATGTTACGCAGTCTCTCCTGCAGCCGCGGGAGAGTGATGGTCCCGCTCAGATGGATACTCGTGCTCTAGATGAGAACGAGTTGCCCATCCTTGAGCAAACGACGGATCGGTTCGTGGAGGTCTACCCGCCAGGCCACGAGATCCTGAGCTCCAGGCGGCCAGGTAAAGAACTTTTTGACCCTCGCCCTCTCAATGCTCAAACCTCTGCGGGAATTCCTCTAATCTTGTCATCTTCTGACGAGGAATCCGCAGATGGTCCTTTGTTGGTGCGGAAAAAGAAGGCTACTAGCGCGAAGGGCAAGGCGAAGGTTGCCTCCACCGCCGATCCGGTTGTCCGGTCTGACTCGGAAACCCAGAGCGAGGAGGCGGCGGGGAACCCTGGTGGTAGTGAGACCACTGTTCCGGAGGTTGAGACGGCTGTCACCTCCGGGCAGCCCAGTGTGACGACGGTGAGCGGCGTGAAGAGGCCGGCTCCATCGGGTTCGTCCCCGCCTGTCAGAACCTTTAGGCTCAAGAAAACCTGTAAGTATAATCTTCCTTTACTTCAACTGCATAGCTTTCCGCCATTATACTTATATATCTTCTGTGCAGGCGTGGATGCTACCGCATTCCAGGGTGGAGCGGGGAGGAGTACCTCCGGACCCATGACGGTAGGCTTGGTCAACCTACCTGAGGCGATGACCCAGGCGACTGCGCCTGCTTCAGTTGGATCAGTTGCTCACCCGGTTGAGCCAACTGTTCCAACTGTGACGACGTCTCCGCCGGCTGTCAGTGCCATATTCACTGATTCCTTCACTGAGCCGGCGGTGAGTATTTCTGTGGATTCTTCCACAGCCGCGGCCGCGGTTGTGAGTTCACCTCCGGTGAGTTCACCTCCGCCGGTTTCTACCACGGCGGCCTCCGCTATGCCTCCTCCGGCGCTGGCGACTACGGCCGGTCCTTCAGGTATGTTTGGGGTTGGGGCGTCTAGCCAATCCTTTCCTCCTTCCCGTCTCCTTGACCTTTTGGATGGATATCCCTTAGGTTCGGGTGATGGGTTTGGCGGCTACAGGCCTGTCGTCGACCCTACAGGTGCGTAGGGTTATTTTGGCCTTTATTTTATATATATATATATATATATATATATATATATATATATATATATATATATATATATTTTTATCATCTTTTCCTAACTGCTTTTTGCTTTTGCAGTGTCGGATTCCAATGAAGTGTATGTTCCACGATGGAACATCCGCCGAGGAACAACCCTTCGGACGCCTGTAGAATGCGTCGAATGGGCGCGCCACGCCGCCCCCGCTGGTGCGCTGGGGGAAGCCATGTCCAGCTACCAGGAGGGTAGGCTGTCGAATGAACTGCGGATTCTCCTTGCCCGGATGCAGCCGCGCGTCGAGTTACTTTGTCGTGAAAACGACAAGTTAAAGACGGCGCGTAGCCTGGAAGTGGCTCAGGCGCGGGCCATCCGGGAGGAGAACAAGAGGCTTGCCGCAGTGGCTGCGGAAAAGGAGAAGGCCTGAAGCTTGAACCTTTAGATCCCTTCCCATTGTTAGGATAGGTTTACATTGTATAGATTTATATTCTTGTAGGCGGGTAGATACCCGGCCATTCTTGTAATACTTGAATTATTATGGAATATAAATCTTTGTGCGGGTAGGACCGCTACTCTTGCTTTATAAACGTTGTACGACTTGCTCATGCATATAGTTTAATTTGGCACTTGTTTTGCCGCATAAACAATGTATGATTCGCTTGTGCATACTGTAGTTTAACTTAGCAATTTCTTAAGTACTTTGAATAAGTTAACCTATCCACGTGGCAGATAATAGGTTAAAGTTTTGCTTCCTCTTTCGTGATTGTGCGGGTAAGACCGTCACTTGCACTTAGTAGGATGGCTAAACTTTACCTATATCTGACCTGCGTGGAGGTTTTCCTCATTTTTTCCTTGAAGATATTTTCTAAGTGTTCTGAATAAGTTAACCGTTCGACGCGCGGTTGTCGATAGGTTAAAGTTCAGTTTCCTCTATCATGATTGTGCGGGTAAAACCGTCACTTGCATTTAGTAGGATGACCAAACTTTACCTATGGCTGACCTGCGTGAAGGTTTTCCTCATCTTTTCGTTAGAAATTTTCTAAGTGTTTAGAATAAGTTAACCGTTCGACGCGCGGTTGTCAATAGGTTAGTTCGGTTTCCTCTATCATGATTTGTGCGGTTAGGACCGACACTTTCATTTAGTGGGATCACCAAACTTTACCTATAACTGACCCGCGTGAAGGTTTTCCGTTTATTGTGTTTACGCGGGTTTTGCCGCCGTCCACACGCAACGATTTCTTTACACTTATGCGGTGAAAACCGGCATCAGTGTTTTGAATAAATTAACCGTTCGACGCGCGGTTGTCAATAGGTTAGTTCGGTTTCCTCTATCATGATTTGTGCGGGTAAGACCGTCACTTTCATTTAGTGGGATGACCAAACTTTACCTATGACTGACCTGCGTGAAGGTTTGCCGTTTTTTGTGTTTATGCGGGTTTTGCCGCTGTCCACACGCAACGACTTTCCACGTGATTATGCGGTGAATACCGGCATATCAGTGTGGAAAGTTAATAAGTATAAATGTAAGATCATCACCGTCAATGTGATAAGGAGAATCATTTCCATTAGAAGTGGCTCTGGGCCTTTTCTTTTACAAGTTTGGAATTGATCTACATGCAGACTGTGTAATTGAGCTCCCTTCCATGTTCTTGGGAGTGTCATCGAGCCTTTCGAGCCGATATGCACTTGGTTCGGAATCTCGTTGTTTAAGCAGTATGTAGTCTCCAACATTGAAGCTGCAGTTTTATTCGTGTTTTCCCCAACTGGGGTTTTACACGCGTCAGCCTGCTCAGCGTTCGTTACGTCATGAGGTGCGCGAGCGTCCCATCTCTGACAAATGCTTCGACGATGTCCTTCAAGTCTGTGCATTCTTCAGTGTTGTGGCCTTTTGTCCTGTGAAAGTTACAGTATTTGCTCCGATCAGCATTGTGACGATGTCGGATTATTGGAGCCTTTGGCCATGGGAGCTTCTCAGTGGCGAATATCTCGGTGACGCTTTTGGTGAGTGGCGTCCATCTGGAGTTCTGGTTCGACTGTACGTTATCCCTTCCGCCTAACCGATGTTGCAAGCCGGATGAGGTGTCAAAGTTTACCCTTGACTGCCAAATGCCTAGCTTCCGCTTTTTGTTTAGTCGGGCGGTAAGGACGTTGTCTTCTCTTGTTTTCTGGGTGTAGAGGTTTGTGCTCTGGGGGAGATCTCTACCCAGTTGCTTCTCCGTTTCCGCAAAGCGTTTAGCTGCTGTCATGATGGCCTCCCATGTGGACGGCATGCCATCTTTACCCGTTAAGGTGCGGATGAGCTCTGGGTCTTTCGCGCCCTGGATGAAAGCAGCGCGAACAAGATCTTCGCTAATAGTGCCCAGACTTAGCTTCTTTGAATTGAAGCGCGTGATGAAGTCTAGTAAAGACTCATCTTCCTCTCGGATGCAGTTGAGGATTGTCCATTGCTCTTCGGTATACTTTCTTTGTTGGCTGAAGTGTTGGCTGAACTTCTGCTGGAAGTCTGCCCAATCGTAGATGTGGTGGACCGGTAGACGATCGAACCACGCTCTAGCTGCCCCAACAAGCGTCATTTGGAACATGTAACACCACGTAGGTTCCGTCCAACTACTGACGGTTGCCCCCGCTATGAACCTGTTCAAATGATCGTCTGGATCAGATATACCATCGTAAGTGCCGATGTTGGACATCTGTTTGGCACTTTTCGGGGCGATTGCTTCCGCAATGTCCCTTGCAAATTTGGACGTTCCCGCGTTTGCAGCAGTTGGTCTAAATGTTTTGGAGAAGTCATGTGGGTTTCCACCCGCGTTTTTTGGTTTGAAGGTTTCTCCAAAATGCCTTCTCGGTTGGGAGTCCGTTTCCTTACGCTTCCCTTTCGCCCTATGACGAGGGTTTGCATCACTATCGGATTTCTCCGAATCATCGTCCAAGTACTCTCCGAATTCATCAGCCTGTTGGAGTGAACGTAAGCGTTCATCCAACTCAGCTTGGAATTCTTTTTGACGTGCTTCCGCCCACGCTTTAACTTCATCGAGTGTTTGGCGGGGGAGCCTCGTTCGTTGTCTCTCTAACTGGGTATCGGTGAATCCCAGTGAAAGATTATTTACTGCACTTGCCCCAGCTCGGGTAACTGGGGTAGTGTTCGTAAAATTACTGCACTTGCCCCGGCTTGGGTAACCGGGGTAGTGTTCGTAAAAACTGTGTAGTCGCCGGTATTCTCCCCAGTAGCTGGGGTTGTGGTTACCGGGGTTTCTTGGTCACTCGTTGGTTTTGGGACCGGAGTAACTTTAACCATCTTTCCAGAAGTTTTGAGAAAACTGAAAAGGATTAAGTTCTAGCTTTTATGCACGGATGGCGCCAATGAAGAAACACTAATCGGCCCCGGGCAGATTACGGATAATCTGGGGGTTAAATAGATGTTTCCCACGAGGGGTTAGACCCGGCAAAGATGGTTCTTCTGATAACCTGCAAAACAGACACCGTGAGCTCGTCACTGAGAAGGGGGGGTACCTCCTTGTGACCACCCTCCGGCGTGAGAATCAGACTAGATTGCTCTTGAATATAAGTGTATATTAAGAGAATGACTAGAGCAGATATCAGGTAATATATCAAGATATGAGATATGAGATAAGATGATACCATTCCAAGGTGTTGGAGTATTTATAGCCGAAGGTAGGTTTCCAAGCAGGTACAGCCGGCTGAATAGTGTTCCTGTTCTGCCAACTGTGGGCTACGCACATGCCATGCTGGTGGTTGGTGGATAGACAGCGGCTGATAGTGACCAGGCCGGCTGTGTACTATTCCTGTTCCACCAACTGCAGGCCATGCACGTCCTCCGACAGGTTGGTGAGTAGGCAGCGGCTAATAGTGACATACAGTACAAGAGCGTGCTGCTCGTCATACTGTTGTCAGTGAGCTGTCGTATCCTTGGTCAGATCTTTTGTCCATACGTCGTCAGGTACAGTACAAAAGATCCTCTAGTATCGTACGGACTGGCTCATTTGGGCGGGAGTTCTCCCGGCTTTGTGCGGGAGTGTTCCCGGCTTGCTCACTCCTTCTTCAGGTGACATTACTGAATTATTTAAGAGTTAAGTGCCTTGTGCGTGTAGCTTTGCTGCGCAGGTAGCCTTCCCTGATGGCTTGTATCCGCAGCTGCGGGAACAGGCGGAGTACTTCACCATTGGGAGGCTTTTCCTGCGGGAACAGCTTGCGTATCTGCTCTAGTCATTCTTGATATATTACCTGATATCTGCTCTAGTCATTCTCTTAATATACACTTATATTCAAGAGCAATCTAGTCTGATTCTCACGCCGGAGGGTGGTCACAAGGAGGTACCCTCCTTCTCAGTGACGAGCTCACGGTGTCTGTTTTGCAGGTTATCAGAAGAACCATCTTTTAACCACGGGTCTAACCCCTCGTAGGAAACATCTATTTAACCCCCAGATTATCCGTAATCTGCCCGGGGTCTATTAGTGTTTCTTCATGGCTCTATTGGACTTTTAAGGTTTTAGTATCCATTTAATCATAGCATGCTAATCCTGTTTGTTTTCTTGTGATTGTTTATAACTATCAAGTCTATTTTGAAAATAACTGAAAGTGAAAGTTATTTTGTTGAGTTGATTAGCCAAAAAGTATATTTTGGTAATTATATAATATATAGGGTTGTATATATACATATAACAAAATATAAAATGCCCTTTTAGATTAACCGTCTATTTTGAAACTGAGAACAATTAGTATGCTCATGTTGTTATAGTTGTCATTGGTTATCCTACAAAGTTCACATACGAATATGAGTACGATAAATAAAAAAAAAAGTTAGAACTTAACCAACAACAAAAAAGAAGACTTTAGAAGTAATCAATATATTTAGATGATTAATTAAATTTAACATGTATCCATAAGAAAACTAGTGGTATAATAAATGATGATTTGGTACAAGCCAACAAACACAGTTTAAAATATTGCATCACAAACAATCGATATGAATCAAAGTTATTTAAAATAAATCTAGACGCTCTTGTATAACATATACACCATGCGGGGACCGGGAAGATTGAGTATTGACAGTCCGATTTTGACAATTTTAAAGTTAACCTCTAAGTCAAATTGTTAGTAACGGTATTAATTACCTCTATAAAATAAAACAACTTAATTATAAAACTATGTAACATTTTTCTGATTTTGTTACATTGCCATGATTGAATGTAGTTTGATACCGGGAAATTTTCAATGAATATGCAATTTTACATAATCAGTTTGAATAAGTAAGGAGACCTCTGTAAATTAATCATACGATTTAATGAGTTTTATGAATTTGGAAGGCACTGTAAAGTGTAAACATTCATACAGTGTGATATGTGATTTTGTTTTAAAGAAGTAGATCCCAATGCATCCAATCAATATCACATGGTGAGTGAACCCTAACTCACCCGGACATATCATATACATGTTGTGAATCACGTGGATTTAATTATTTCACATTCATATCCGAATATTCCATGATTAGAGTAAACTTAATAAAATAAAAAAAAACACATTTTGTATTTTTATACGAGTTAAAAGGGTTTTAGATTTAGCTATATTGGAAACTGCAGAAAATTTAAAAGTCGCTATGATTAATTCATTTTTATAGGTTGAAAAGCCATTTAAGCATCTAATATATCCTATTCTTGTACTTACACGTCTGTATACATGAACAAAGGATGACTTAAATGACAACCAAAAGTCTAAAGGATATAGTTTGTCTTCCACGAAATCTATTTCAGTAGAGCGTATGATGTCGATGGCCTAAGGTAGAGCACTCAATAGGCTAGGGTGGCCCCATTTCGCCTTACCAACCCCAAGGAAACTCCGAATACAGGCCTAGATCGTTTGTACAGACCGACTTTTTGGGTGCTAAGATCCAAAGTCGAGAAAGAAACAACCCAGATCGTACGCTAAGGTCCCTAAGCTATCACTTAGTGGAAAAGGAAGTGATCGAGCGATGACAACCAGGAGGTGGGCTTGGAAGTAGCCATCCTTTGAAGAAAGCGTAATAGCTCACTGGTTTAGCTCCATGTCACCGAAAATGTATCAGGGCTAAAGTGATTCATCGAAGCGACGAGACCTTGAAAGCAGCTTTTTCAAGTGTCAGTAGCGGAACGTTCAGTCAATCGGGGAAGGTTTTTGGTGACAACACCCGGAGATATTAGAAGTGAGAGTGCTGACATGAGTAACGATAAATCATGTGATAAACGCGATTGCCTGCCAGTGGAAGATTTTCTGCGTTCAGTCAATCTACGCGGAGTGAATCA
Organism: Bidens hawaiensis; assembly: GCF_021521415.1. Classification (NCBI taxonomy): domain Eukaryota; kingdom Viridiplantae; phylum Streptophyta; class Magnoliopsida; order Asterales; family Asteraceae; genus Bidens; species Bidens hawaiensis. The sequence continues at coordinate 15,772 of NW_027505878.1, read as the reverse complement.
AAACCATTTAAGAGTCTCAAATTAATTGATTGGTTTTTTAAAATAATCGATGAACTTTTAGTAATTAGATTGAAATAGTAACAAGATTAGACCGATAAGATTTTATTTACTGGCGAACTGACACGAAACTTAGTTTATGCATTTTTCGTCACCACTTGACCCTCCATATTTTTTTTGGCACCGGTTATCCACACACCACTTGAGTTATCCACACACCACTGCACTTCATACTACGATCATATAGCTATCATACGTTCGTATGGCAATGCAGAGCTTGTCAGCCTTTCACAGGATCTGGTCGGCTGTTCAGGAACATTCCATACGATAGTATGTCAGCTAGACGATCGTTTTTTTTTTAACCGGAAACTTTGAAGACCGTATGAACTTTGGGTATAACTTTTTTGAGAAATTATAACTTTGAAGATGCGTGTGAACTACCCTTTAATATTTAGAACTTTGTGTTTAACTTTTTTATGAAATTGTAACATTGAAAAAAGGCTTAAACTTTTATAATGTATAACTAGTTGCTGATCTGTTTGACCGGCGCGAGACCGTATATGTAGAGGAATAAACATGTCGCATAAAGCCAATTTGCTAGTTCTGTGATTATAACGACACCGTTCTGTGACTATAATGACACCGTTCTCACGACCTGTAGTTTACGCCCATGCCTTCAGTTCATCGAGAGACCCAAACAACTGAAACAAAATAAATATTTAGTGATGCTCATGCTTAAATAATACAAACATAATTTTAAAAAACTAGACCTGATCGGTTGTAAACACTGATATGTTGTTATAGAATTCATTATCGTTATCGCCGTCGCCAAAAATTGGCATCACTCACGCTGGTTTGGTAGTGAACGAATGAGAAAAAAAAACTTGTGCCGTTTGTGTTTATATATTAAAACCGGTAGAATATTATATCACGTCCTGAATAATGTGTTGAGTCAAATAATACACAGAATATTATATCACGTTCGGAATATTGTGTCGAGTCAAATAATACACAGAATATTATATCACGTCCGGAATATTATATCGTGTCATTACGTAAAATGAGGGTAAGGATGTACGGAATATTATACCATATTCCTTTAACAATTACGATCACAGATCTAAAGACATCCGTCTCAATGATTTTTTTTTTTGGTTTCCATACGATCGTATGGGAGTCATACTGTCGTATGGCTTCTAATCATGCTCCGTACATCAGTGTACTTTGGTCTCGTTGGCTCCATACGATCATATAGCTTCCATATGAGCGTATTTAGGGTGTATGAGGAGGGTGTACCAATATCTTGCTTGTACTTTTGTCACGTGGGCTCCATACGATCATATAGCTTCAATACGATCGAAAATCTTCTATACGATCGTATAGGAGCTATACAATCGTATTTAGGGTGTATGAGTTTTGAGAGAGAGTGTACCAATATCATATTCTTTTTTTTTTATAAATATTTTGTGGTTTATACATAAGATGAATAAACCACTTGTAGCCTTTAAATTATTTAGTGGACAAACGAATGGAACAAGTGAACAACCGAACAATCATGATTCATGAGGTGGAAAAGCAACAAGTAAGGGAATAACAAACCATCACAATATTTATTATTACACTGGATTTTATTCCCTGTATTACGGTGGTTATTTTACATTATTTGTTTTTAATATTTTTATATGTATATTTGAATTTTAATTTTATTTATTGTAAGAAAGTTAATAATTAATATACTTGAGGTTTGATGATAAAATGGTTTCACAAATAAATGATATGTTATAATCCGGTTTAAAAGCTATCTTGGTTTGTTGATACTCATTACCCGTTTATTTTCTTTATTAAAAATTATTTCTTAATTATAAATAATATCTTTTTTTTTAAATAAAATGGGATATTAAATTTTAGTATGTCCCTATTTTATAGGATTTTCATATCAAATAATTGGTAAAATTAATTTTTAATTTAATGAGATGTTATAACCCGTTTAAGAACTATCTAGGTTTGGTAAGACCCATACCCATGAATTTGGGTTAAATCAATGAAATGTGTCCATTTAAAAATTAAGCAATCTGGGACCTTTAGCCGTGAATTCGGGTCAAATGCGTGGGAAACCTTCCTTTACAAATAAAACAATCTAATGGTTTAAGAGAATGGTTGTTTTACATTTTTTGTTTTTTAATATTTATTTTTTGGATTTTAATTTTCTTTATTATAAGAAAGTTAATAATATACTTAGAGTTTGATAATAAAAGGGTTTCATAAATAAATGATATACTATAACCCATTTAAAAGCTATCTGGATTTGGTAACCCATGACCCACTTTTTTTTTACTATAAATTTTTTTATTAATTATAAATAATATCTTTTTCTTTTTAAATTGGATATTAAATTTTAGTATATCCCTATTTTATTTGATTTTCATATCAAATAATTGGTAAGATTAATTTTTAATTTAATGAGATGTTATAACTCTTTTAAGAGCTATCTGGTTTTGGTAAGACCTATGCTCATGAATTTGGGTTAAATCAATGAGAGTCCTCCATTTAAAAATCAAACAATTTAGTGGCTTCCATAAAAAAAGAGAGCGACCACATCGCGACATGTAGGATTTTTGGGTTTTCATTTATATATATTATATTATATATAGATTACATAAAAACTTAAACCCAAATAAAGATATGGGCTTGTATTTTGTGCATCACGGGCTACGACCCATCAACGGCCCAAATAAAAGCCTATCAGCAGGCTATTTGTGAGAATTGTGTTAAGAAAAAAAAACAAGATATTACAAGAAAACTCTTGTGTATTTAGAAGAAACTAAAAGCTATAACATAAATCCTAGTAAACACACCTGGTCAAAGCTATTAATTGTGGTAATAAAGGAATGATACTTGACGATGCTAATTCGGTACTTCGAGATGATGGTATACCACCACTCATTATACGCTATTAAAAACATATTTTAGGTTAATGATAAATCGGTGCTTCAAGAGTCAAGACCTACTGGTACTTCTCAGATCACTTATGCCGCCCAATTAAAACCTTAATAATAAGAAAACTCAGTGAGAAAAAACTTAGTCAATGGGAAAATATTGTAACGTGTATAATGCTCCCCTCAAACTAATATGTCTTTCAATATATATAACTTGATCTTCTATGAGTACTTGACTTGATATTCTTGACTAGTACGGTAGTACCATATACTATTGTAAGTTCGCCATGGTTTGATAGTAGTGTTGTTGTGTTTGTATTGTCGACCTCTTAGAGAACATTGTATCCCCGTATTTGAACATGTGACATTACTGAGATTTATGTTACGTGGATCAAATATATACCATCTTATGCTTACCCTGCCAAATGGACTTCTCATTTTTATTTTAAAGGAGACATAGTCTCTTGTCTCGCAAATATATCGGAATTTGCATTATATTTCGTTTTAGTGTCAACGTTTTAGGTTTGAACTATATTTCGCTTGCATCTGCACTAAGAATGCAATATCATTTAGATATATTAGTGCACCGATTGCGTTTAAGTATGATACTTGTAGACCAAGTATTTATCTGCCTTCTTATTGGGACGAACACGTTCATTTGGATTTGTTATACTTAGATTTTGGTTAAGTGTCGTTGAACTTAACATATGATTTAGATTGATAACATGGGAGTTAAATTGCTATTAATAGTTATATGTGTTTAGATTTGCCCTAGGTTTTGGGTTAATGGTGATCATTTACTCAAATTGAGCTTGATGCTATCAAAACATGATTCTGACTTTTGTGTGGAAACAAACTCGAAAACGGGTAACAGGTTGGGAGTCCCACTTCAATCTGAAAACCATTTATATACTCTGACCCGTTAACTATTTGAATTGTTTCATTGTTGATTATTATTTTCTTTCACAGGAGTAACTTTTGAGGATATAAATTCTTCAACTGGTAAGCATCCTCAATCCATGAATTAGCTTTTCACATGAGTTCTAAGAGAAAATTTATGCATGCCGATTATTCTTGTGGTATATTTCAGCTTTGAATTGAAGAATAAAGGGGCGAGGATTCAAATAAAAGGCGGTTGAAAAGGAGGAGATAAGAGGTTGTGCAGAACTGATCAGCGACATTCTTCAAGTTCTCACCTATCTATTTGAAAAGTTACCAAGATTTTGCAACGAAATTTCAATATGCAGGTCAAAGTCAGTTTAATATGAGTGCACTTTGCAACATGAGCCTAATATGTTAACCTTAATGCTTAATATAGGAGCACGAATACTTGGTTTTAGAAGAGCCACAAATTATATAGGTCTAATAATTATGTACATTTTGGCTCTTCTTATTTGTAATTGTTTTGCAAACAAGAAAACCATCAACAAATTGCTAAGATTATTGGTTAGAATCGTTCCATCAGAGTCGTCATATATCACATTGGCATTTTGTTCTTGAAGAGATGTCATGGCTGCCTATTAGTTTGCGCAGGTTCTGTTAGTTTGCGAAATGAGTTATTTACTTTATTAATTACTACTCTTCGTTCTCCTTGAATTATAATGATTTTGGACATATATATCATAGGAGCACATTTGGAAAGCTACTGCAGCCTATCAGATCTCTAAGAGAGCTGCTTATAATTCATCGTTTAGATTTCAACAACAAAGTTCAATTTGGAAGCAAAAAAAGGTTGCTGATACTTAAAACAAGAGTTGTCATGGACTCCTGGCACACATTGCAGGTAACTCTATGTTGTAATTTCAATGTCCAATACCCAAATGTGAGAGCATATATATAATTGTACTTATGTTAATCTGAATAAAGGGAGCTGAAAGTTATTAATTTTACACATAACAGGTAAAATGCATTGGTTTGGAGTTTGAGGGTCCTAAAAATATACTAAACGTGGGCTCCACCAATACGGGCTGAAATTCTAGAGCAACAATTGCTTTCGGGCTTAGTACAGCTCAGCGCAAGCACCTACGATTCCTGATAGAATATGGACTATTGGTACCATACGCGTTTCATGGGAGGATAATTTAAGAGACATACGGACCGACACTAAATGCAACATAATTAATTTTTATTTTATAATGCAATTAGGCCATAAATATGTAACAGCCTAATTACATGAAGGTTCAGTGCAATGCGCAGGACAGCTACCTAGTTATGCTTAAGAACCTAGAAACCACTCTCTTTACAACTCTTAAGTTCCTAGTGACAGAAAACCATAGACTAAAAATTACATAGGTTCAATCTTAGAAAACCATATACATTCATAAAACTTTATCATTGAATAAGAAAACCATAGACTCGAAATCTTAGCATCAATATTCAAGTATTATGCAGAGTTCAAAATCACTTTGGGGAAAAACTCATATGCATTTATAATAAACCAACAAAGTGTAACTAAACATTCATCAACCAAATTTATAATAAACCAACGAAGTGTAACTAAACATTAAGCAACCAAATTTAAAATAAACCAACAAAGTGTAACTAAACATTAATCAACTAACCTCATCACCTGCAGTACCATCATCAAGCATTAATCACACCTCCTAATCATCAAACTCCACCGAATCATTGTCATAGTATAAAGTTGAATATGTAACATCAAGAACCTTCAAGTTTGATGGAAAAATGAAACCTTTAGCTTCCAAACGAGACAGAACCTGCAAACACAATATAGATAACATTATATTTATCATCCAACCTATTTTAAAACCAAATTATAACCTAAAGTGCTATTTACAGATAGAAATATTGTCAAATAATAATAATAATAATAATAATAATAATATTATTAATAATAATTTTACCTCAAAACAGAAAACCCAAATTTTGAGCTCCTTGACATGGCGAAGGTTGTGTATAAATCGTTTAAGCATCTCCTCTTCAGCTTCTTCCGGGGTCATCTCATAGTACCCGCCATGTGAATAATCTAACTCAGCTTCAACTAAAGAAGACACATCCAGCAAGAAAAGGTTCCACAACAACAAGTCATCTTGAATTTTTAGTGACAAAACATTAGGAGCATTGATTTCAATAACATCCTCAAGATCATCACATCCATCATCAGGAGGCATGTACCCAGATAACACCAACTTCTTAACGCTCTTTGACGTGATATCAAGCCGCCTGTAACCATAACAACCAACCAACAACAGGGTTTCCAATACCGGACTACCCGATAATATATTTTCAATCAAATCTTCATCTAAATTCCGACACGTAATACATAAACTCCTAAGGTTTTTCCAACTGATCGCTACGGTGGGATTATACACACATCCTGACAACGTCAGATCAGTAAAACCCGAACAGCTCAGAATAACCTGATCCAGCGGGAACCCGGGTTCAGATTCCACATGCAATAACGTCAAACTAAGGTTTTCAACGTTACAACGGATAGCATAATGAATCCAACTGTTAACCTGAGATTCAAACCGACGATCATATTCGCTATGCAGTTCAAACTTGTTGAGCTTTAAAAGTGGACGCTGAATTAGGGTTTTGTCGACGAAAGAAAAGAAATCTGGACACGTGTCACGACGGCTTACTACATAAGGATGCATGAAACTGAGATTAGAAACCGAATGCCAAACATGTTCCCATCGTTTGGAGAGTGAGCCTGTTCTAACGGCGTATTTTGTTTCGGGTAAACGAGAAAGGATTTCAGCTATTAAGCAATTGGGTAACTTACTTATTCGATCTCTATCTTCGTCTTCGAATTGGATCCGTTTCAGAGGTTGATTTTGCTCCTCTTCCACCATTTCTATTGCGGCATCAGAAACTTGAAAGGCCAAACAGTTACAGGCTTAAAAGGTAAGCCAGGCTATAAATACGATTGATTTTAGTAGGGGTAGGGATGTCAATAAAACTCAAACCCGACGGAGAAACTTGAAACCTGATATAATTGAGACGGGTAATACCCGACCCATTAGGGTTTGGGATTAGTTTGGAAAATTTTCATGGGTTTGGGATTTATAATTTACCCGATTACCCAACCCGATTGCCCGATAGCATTGACCCATTTACCCGATTATATACCCGATGTACCCGACAAAACTTTTTTTTTAATATTGATATACAGTATACTATAAGTATTTTAAATATATTATTTGTTGAAATTTGTTTATGACAATTATCTGTGACAATTTATTTTCAAGCTAATCATTATCTGTAGTCGATTAATTTTATTTTGTCAAAATCCGATGGGTTTTGGGCCGAGTATACCCAACGGGTCTTTTGACAAAACCCGATTGGAAACCTGAAACCCGATGGAAAAGCTCGAAACCCGACGGGTAATTACCCGATTAAAACCCGACGGGTTTGGGACGGGTTTGGGACAGACTTTCAAAACCGGGTATGGGATTCGGAATACCTAAACCCGGCCCATTGTCATATCCCTAAGTAGGGGTGAGACCCGAACTGGATCAGACCCGACTATTTAATTATAACAGGTCGGTTCCCGAGTCTTAAGGGGTTCAGGTCAGGTCTCGCGGGTCTGACACATTTGCTACCTACATAAATCAGGTAAAACACGTAAGACCCGAACTGATCAGCCAAGTTATTTAAAATAGGGTCTCCTAAGGGTCTGGGACGGGTCTTGCAGGTATGACTTGCTTGCTCACCACCTCACTCCTAGATGTTAGGGCATACTGTTTGATACTAATTGATGCATATATGATTTTGTAATATTAGATTATTAGGTATGATATGGGTTAGGTTAAAAAAGAAGTATTATATTTATAGAAAAGATGAAGATTTTAATCTGTTGATTTTGAATTTTGATGGTTGAGATTAGTTTGAGGAAAAATGAAGTGTGAAATAACTCAAATAAGGGGAAAGACATAAAATAAATAACACATATTTGTTGACTCTTTCTTTCCACATACAGTTCACGTGCCAATTCCCTCATCAATCTTAAAACGTTCATAACTTTTATATACGGCATTATTTTTTTAAAACAAAATTCCCATAATAACTAGCGTTATTTATCTTTATTATAAGTACAATATTGATGTATAAAACTATAAAAAAATATTGGGTTTTTTATACATTGTGTTATAGATTTTACAAATTGTGTTCTATCAAAATTATGTTTTATATAATTGCGGTTTTTTTCATTGTGTTAAACATAATGTTTCCTCATTGTGTTTTAGCATGATATTTCTTATATTGTGTTTTAGACAACTCCATACCTTTTCATCTTGGATAATTTTTCATTGTGTTTTATTATTTAAAACACAATGATAAAAACAAAATTTTGTTACATGTCACCATCTCTGAATTCTCTCGACTTGAGATGCATTATTATTATCAACAAATGGATGTCCTCATGTTAACAATTTTGTTAAGATGCTCGTCGAGATTTCCGTATCACAAGATGTCATCGCCGACGATGGCACTATCACCATCTGAAGAAACACTAAGTGACCCGGGGCAGATTATAGATAATCTGGGGGCTAAGTAATGTTTCCCACGAGGATGAGGTTCAGCAGAGAAGATTGTTCTTCAGATGACCTGCAAAACAGACACCGTAAGCTCGTCACTGAGAAGGGGGGGTTCCTCCTTGTGACCACCCTCCGGCGTGAGAATCAGACTAGATTGCTCTGAATATAAGTGTATATTAAGAGATTGCTAGATAAGATGAGATATCAGATGATGTCCTTACCATTCCAAGGTGTTGGAGTATTTATAGCCGAAGGTAGGTTTCCTAGAAGGTACAGCCGGCTGAATAGTATTCCTGTTCTACCAACAGTGGACTACGCACAGGCCATGCTGGTTGGTGGATAGGCTACGGCTGACAGTAACAAGTTCGGCTGTACACTGTTCCTTTACTGCCGGCTATGCACTGTTCCACCAACTGTAGGCTGCGCACGTCCTATAGTAAGGGTTGGTGAGTAGGCAGCGGCTAATAGTGACAAACAGTACTAGAGGGTGCTCCTCCTCGTACTGTTGTCGGTGAGCTGTCACCCTGTAATTGGTTCATGGGCTGTTCTGGTCAGATCGTCTGTTCTGCTCATACCTTAGTAGGTATAGTACAAAAGATCTTCCAGAAGCATACGGACTGGCTCATTTAGGCGGGAGTATTCCCGCCTTGCTCATTCCTTCATGTGACTACTGAAGTAGCTAGTGCGTGTAGCCTTGCTGTTAGTGCGGGTAGCCTTCCCTGATGGCTTGTATCCGCATCTGCGGGAACAGGCGGGGTACTTCACCATTGGGAGGCTTTCCCTGCGGGTACAGCTGGCGTACTGTGCCTAAGGTTTTCTCTGAGCATGGTGGGTCCTGCGGGAGCAGTTGATCGTTGCGCAGACGTCCCTGTTCAAGGTGAGTCTTGCGGGTCCAACTGGGCTCTACTGGGACCTACCTCTTCAGTAAGAGGAGGAGCACCCTCTAGTACTGTTTGTCACTATTAGCCGCTGCCTACTCACCAACCCAGCAGGCCAAGAATACACTTACGCTATTCGACTGGATTTTCCAAGTACGAATAACGAAGCCGAGTATGAGGCATTCTTGGCTGGGCTGAGAATTGCGCGTAAGATGGGAGTGAAAAACTTGGAAGCCCACGTGGATTCCATGTTAGTAGCCAATCAAATCAACGGGACGTACACGGCCGTGAACGACACAATGGCCCTGTACCTCGCACAAGCAAAATCCCCTATGCGCGATTTCAACGACTGCAAAGTCATACACGTCAAGCGAAGTGAAAACAAATCTGCGGATGCGTTAAGCAAGCTTGCATCATTAGCCTTCACCCACTTTGGAAAGGACATCCGCATTGAACTCCTCGAGACACCTTCGGTCCCGCACAAGGAAATTTGTGTCATCCAAACCGGCACAGAAACGTGGATGACACCAATAATAAAATACCTTGCGGCAGGTACACTACCAGAGTCAAAAACACAGGCAAGAAAACTACGCTGTAAAGCACTGAATTATCAACTCATCGATGACATCCTTTACAGACGTAACTTTCTTGGCCCACTCTTAAGATGCGTGGACAACCAAGATGCTGACTACCTCCTAAGGGAAGTACACGAAGGCATCTGTGGAGTACACGCAGGTCCCCGCACTGTTGTAGCTAAGCTAAACAACGCGGGATACTTTTGGCCGGGGATGCATACGGATGCGCTGGCATACATCAGAAAATGCAGGTCTTGCCAGCTCTACGCACCCAACACGCACCGCCCGAAGAATGAACCTGTTCCAGTCACCTCTTCATGGCCATTTCAGAAGTGGGCCATCGATGTGACAGGCCCATTTCCTACAGCAGCAGGAAATGTTCAGTTCCTAGTGGTAGCCATCGACTACTTCACCAAGTGGATAGAAGCAAAACCCTTAGCCCAAACAACCGCGAAAAATATCAAAAAATTTATTTGGGAATTTATTATTTGTCGTTTTGGACTTCCACAGAATTTGGTGAGCGATAACGGCACCAACTTTGCTGACAAGAAGCTACAACAGTGGCTGAAAGAACTTCAAATCACCCACACCTTTACCTCAGTGGCACACCCGCAAGGTAATGGTGAGGTGGAAAGAGCAAATAAGAGCATCGTCGAAGGCATAAAGAAAAAACTCTTGGAACACAGATCCGGCTGGGTGGACGAGCTTCCGCACGTCCTTTGGGCAAACAGAACGCTGAAGAAGGCCAGTACGGGAGAAACCCCGTTCAGTCTCACTTATGGCACTGAAGCCATGGTCCCGGTCGAAGTTGGTTTACCCTCACCAAGGGTCTTGATTCAGCCAGAAGACAATGATGCGGAAAGACGGTTAGATCTTATGCTAACCGAGGAACGCAGAGACTTAGCCGCAGTGCGTGAAGAGAACTACAAGCGACAAATGCAAAAGTACTACAACACGCGGGTAAAACTCTGCAACTTCAATGTAGGAGACTACATACTGCGTAACAACGAGGCTTCGAACCAAGAACGCTCAGGAAAGCTGGCCCCGGTCTGGGAAGGGCCATACCTTATCAAAGAAGTTCTGGGAAAGGGCGCGTACCGGCTCGAAAGGCTCGATGGCACTCCCATCCCAAGAACATGGAATGGAGCTCAATTACGCAAATGTTATATGTAGATCAATTCCAAACTTGTAAAGAAAAGGCCTAGAGCCACTTCTAATGGAAATGATTCTCCTTTCACAATGTGTTAATAGCCTTACCTTTATACTTATGAACTTCCCACACTGATGTGCCGGTATTTACCGCATAAATAGGGGAAGAAGTAAGTCGTTACGTGTGGAAGGCGGCAAAACCCGCATAAACACAACGGTAAAAATTTCATGTTTTAAGGAAAACCTACACGCAGGTCAGATGTAAGTAAAGTTTAGCCATCCTTGTAAGTGCAAGTGACGGTCTTACCCGCACAATCACGAACAAGGAGGCAAAACTTCAACCTATCATCTACCACGTCCAAAGGTTAACTTATTCTGAACACTTAGAAAATTTCAAAGGAAAAGATGAGGAAAACTTCCACGCAGGTCAGATATAAGTAAAGTTAAGCCATCCTACTAAGTGAAAGTGACGGTCATACCCGCACAATCATGAAAGAGGAAGCGAAACAAACTTATAATTCGCCACGTTAAAAAGTTAACTTATCTAAGTACTAAAGAAATTGCTAAGTTAGATCAAAACATGCGTAAAATAAACAAGGCAAAGAACTAACACAATCTTTATTCCATCAAATTCAAATATTACAAAGATTGTTGGGTGCATACCCGCATACAAAAGAAGCTATACAAAAGCAAAAATCTACGCTAATGGTGGAAAGGGATCTTCAGAATCAAGCTTCAGGACCACTTCCACTTGGACCCGCTCCATCAGTAGAGCGTGGTGGTTCAAGGAAAGCTTTAAGGATAGCTAGCCCATCATCAGCAGCAGCGACTTCGTTCACCTTCTCCACCACCGGATGCGGGAAGGCGGCATACTGGTTCACTGCTTGGTCATAAACAGCTTCAGTATCCACATCATACAAAGGGAAGTTGGAAGGCGGGATGCCTTTCTCAACGAACCCTAGACCAAGCAGGAAGCCGGCCTTTTCCCCATCCTCATGAGAAGCGTTGAGGACTGCGCTCATAGCATCGTCATAAGACGTCTCTGAGAAGACCCGATGCACAACCTACAAAAATGAAAAAATACAAGTATCAAAACCTTTTCTATTTACAAAGAAAAGCGTAAAGACATGAAAAGCTTACCTGAGACAACGCTTCTCGAAGAAGCCATTCCTTGGCAACCAGAGCTTCTTGGAGAGCGGCTTGAGCTTGGGTACAGGCGCGTTCGGCTTCACTTTTATTGAGGTTGGCAAGCAACACTTCCTTAGCCGCAGCCTCTTCAACGCCCTTTAGCTTCCGCTCAGTGTGGTCAAGCACCCCCCTCTGGTCCAAGATCTCTTGGAGCTTTTTGGCGTCTTCCATCGCCAAGGCATCATGAGCCTGCTGGAGAGCCTCTAATTTGGCTTTAAGCTCTTCATTCTCCACGCGTAGAGGCTCAGCAACAGCTTCAGCCTTGGTGGCCCTTTCAGTTGCGTTCCTAGCAGTTTCCTTAGCCAGCCGAAGCTGTTCATTAACAGCTTGGGCAGCCTTGGAACGGGCCTCGAGACGGGCCTGAACCTCAACTTCAAGGGCCTTGAATGCCTTCTCCTTCTTCGCAGCCGCGGCGGAGAGCCTCCTATTCTCCTCCCGGACAGCCCGCGCCTGAGCTACTTCCTGAAGGCGAGCTGCTTTTAACTTGTCGTTCTCACGACAAAGCAGCTCGACGCGCGGCTGCATCCGGGCCAGGAGAACCCTAAGCTCATTGCTTAGCCTACCCTCCTGGTAGCTAGCCATGGCTTCCCCCAACGCACCACTGGGAGCAGCGTGACGAGCCCACTCCACGCACTCCACAGGTGTGCGAAGGGTTGTTCCTCGGCGGATGTTCCATCGTGGAACATACACTTCATTGGAATCCGACACTGCAAAAAACAAAAAGCAGTTAGGAAAAGATGATATATAAAAAAAAATATATATAAATATAAAATAGGCCAAAAGAACCCTACGCACCTGTAGGGTCAATAACAGGCCGATAGCCGCCGAACCCATCACCTGAACCCAAGGGAAATCCATCCAAGAGGTCAGGCAGATGGGAAGGAGGCAGAGGTTGGCGATAAGCCCCATGCATACCTGAAGGATCGGCCGTCGTTGCCGATGACGGAGGAGGCATGGTATAGGCCGCCGCGGCCGCCGCTGCGGAATCCGCAGCAAAAGTAACCGCCGGCTCGGTGAAAGATGCGGTCAAAATGGCACTCACAGCAGGCGGTGACGTCATCACAGCTGGAACAGTCGGCTCAAAGGAGTGAGCAATTGAACCAGCGGAAGCAGGCGCAGGCGCAGCCGCCTGGGTCGTCGCCTCAGGTAGGCTGACCAAGCCTACCGTCATGGGCGGAGGGGTACTCTGCGCTCCACCCTGGAATGCGTCAACATCCACGCCTGCACAAAGAAGATAAGTATTAATGAAGGAAAAAACTATGAAGTTAAAGATAAAGGAAGTTTGTACTTACGGGTTTTCTTGAGCCTGAAAGTGCGGACGGGCGGGGATGAACCCGATGGAGCCGGCCTCTTCACGCCGGTCACCGTTGTCATCCTGGGCTCTCCGGAGGTGACAATCGTCGCAGCCTCCGGAGCGGTGGTCTTATCACCACCGGGATTCCCCGCCACCTCTTCGCTCTCGGTCTCCGAATCAGACCGAGGCACCGGATCGGCAGTGGAGGCCACCTTCTCCTTCCCCTTCCCGCCGGCAGCCTTCTTCTTCCGCACCAACGGAGGACCATCTGCGGATTCCTCATCAGAACATAAGATTAGAGGAATTCCAGCAGAGGTTTCAACATTGAGGGGTCGAGGGTTGAATAGCGCCTTACCTGGCCGCCTGGCGCTAAGGATCTCGTGGCCTAACGGGTAGACCTCCACGAACCGATCCGCCGTTTGTTCTAGGATGGGCAACTCGTTCTCGTCTAGAGCGCGAGTACCCATCCGAGCGGGACCGTCAGCCTCTCGCGGGTACATGAGCGACTGCAAGTCGTTCCCCTCTGAAATAAACAGGAAAGAAGTTAGAAGAGATTCTAAATCAACAAAAAGAAACAAAGCATACCGTAAGGAACAGAGTTCGAACCGTATTCGAGGACGATCAGGATCTTTCGCGCATCCGCATCCTTCCACACCCGGCTCATCCCGAGCATCACCATTCCCGGACTCCGCAAACCGGTAAACCGGAGATTGGACTCGAGATATCTTCGAGAACCATTCCGCCTCCTGGTAGTTGGAGGCGTGAAGGCTGGGAAGGGCTTGCCCATTCTTGAATTTCATGGCAAGGGGGATGGCCGCTGAGCGGAGATGTAGAAGAACTCCCGCTTCCACGAGCGAAGACTGCGCTCGGTTGCGTAAATCTTCAAACCCTTAATCCGGGTTATCAGCGTGTACCACCCCTGGATGCACCTCCAAGAGTAGAAGGTCATCAGGCGGTCAACATAGGGCTCAATGCCCAGAATTCGGCACACCCACTCGAAGTGCCGAATCTTGGCAATCGCCATCGGGTGCACCTCGGTCAGGTGCACACCGTGCCTCTCCAGGACACGGTACACAAACTTTGTCAATGGGAACCTAAGATTCCCATAAACAAAGAATGCAGCATATACCCCGATCTTGCCTCTGGGGGCATCGTACACCGTCTGATGGGGTTCAGGAAACTCAGGCTCGGGTGACTCGAGCATGAACTTCCTGACGATGTACTGATATAGATCGACAGGCAGAGCACACTGGCACTCGCCAGCAGTACTCTTGTCATCGGCAAACACCTCAGCCTCCTGGGCTGTAGATTCGAGATCACGAGAAGACATCTTGCAGATGAAAGAAAACGATTTCGAGAAAAATGCTCGACTGAAAAGTTGAGTATTCACCGGAAATCGTTCTGAAGATGAAGAGAAAAGTGAAAGTGTGAATTACAAAGAACCCTCTCCCCCTTTATATACTAATCGCAATTAATGCGATGAATTTAATGCGGAGGAGAGAGAAATCGAAGGTGCAATGAAACTATGACACGTGGCAAAAAGCAAGCTGGCAACAGCTGTTGAAAGGTCGCGTACCATTAATTTCGCGGCCACGCGCCCGAAAAATCGGGCCCACGCGCCTGAAAAAGCGTCTGGAATGACCAGGTACTGTCACGTCACCATAACTTCCTGCACGTCCTGACACAGTCAGAAGAAACCGTCACACGACGTTTCAGAGCTTTGGACTGTTCTTATCCTTTCACCAACTCTTCGAATTTCAAAAAAAAAAAAAAAAAAAAAAAAAAAAATTCAAGAAGATTCAAAAGTAAGCGGGAAAATACCCCTTACCTTGGCAACCAAGTAACCATAAGACGGGTGCGGGTACAGTGTCAAGGCAAAACCCTTCACATACTTAGCACCCGCAGGGAATTGACGCCAGGAATACCTTGGAAGTAAAGTAACCGTAAGACGAGTGCGGGTACAGTGTCAAGGCAAAACCCTTCACATACTTAGCACTCTGCAGGGAATTCAAACCAAGAAGGATCTTCTGGGCCATGCTTGCGGAACCGGGAATAACATCCCCGCATGACGGGAACGTCGAGAACTATATTGTTTGAAACTCCAAGATGGAATTGGTGGTTTTAGCATAATTGATCAATATGTTGAAAACTACCAAAACCCCATGGAGAATCCACACAAGTGGGACTCAACGCTCCTGACTTGCGAGGAGGTTACAAACCTACCCGCTTCATACCCAAAGATCAAGCAGAAAAG